>NC_059113.1:88428005-88675505 GCF_020740685.1 Jaculus jaculus | reverse complement strand
AGGAAATTTTCCAGAATTCTTAAAGTATTTTTTGTTTATTTTTATTTATTTATTTTGAGAGCAACAGACAGAGAAAGAGGCAGACAGAGAGAGAGAGAAGGAGAATGGGTGCGCCAGTGCCTCCAGCCTCTGCCAACCAACTCCAGATGCATGTGCCCCCTTGTGCATCTGGCTAATGTGGGTCTGGGGAATCAAGCCTCGAACCACGGTCCTTAGGCTTCACAGGTAAGCGCTTAATCACTAAGCCATCTCTCCAACCCTGTCCAGAATTCTTTTTTTTTTTTTTCGAGGTAGGATCTCACTCTAGCCCAGGCTGACCTGGAATTCACAATGGAGTCTCAGGGTGGCCTTGAACTCACGGCAATCCTCCTACCTCTGCCTCCTGAGTGCTGGGATTAAAGGTGTGTGCCACCACGCGGGGCCAGAATTCTTTAGGATGAGGTTGAGGGGAACAGAGACCTTCGACATGATTTCTAGATCTTTTCAATACCTACTATAGTGCTCCATAGCTCAAGTAAGGAACTATATCCTAACCTTTGTGTAATACGAGGAAAGGCTGATTGTAAGAATGGGATTAAAAGTGCCAGGCCCATAATGGGAAACTGATAATGTCAACCGCAGCGTTTGTGATGTTTGATCTGTCAACTTGAAAGGATATAGATTCTCACTGGAAATACACTCTGAGCCTACCTAGAAGAGAGTTTCTAGATGAAGTTAACAGAGGTGTGAAGACCCACCCTAACTGCTGGTGGCGCTGTTCTATGGCTGGGGTTCTGCGCTGGATAAAATGGGGGAAGTGTGCTGGGCGGCAGCGCTCATTGCTTTCCACGTACTTGCTGTGGACTGCCGGTGAGTAGCTCCTTAAGGACACCATGCCCTTGCTGCCACGATGGACTGTAACCTGCAACTGTGAGCCAAAACAGAAACGTTCTCCCTTCACTTGCTTCTGGTCAAGTGTTTTTGTCACAGCAACAAGAAAGTAACTGGCACAGAAAATAACCACGTGATCAGGCACGTGAGAAGATGGCACTGAGCTCATCCATCCTCATTCACCTGGGTGTTTACACACCACCCATGGAAAAATTTACGGAACTGATAGGCCTCCTCTCTCCCCAATCGGGAGTTGAGCCAAAAGGGAGTGATAGGATCTTGCTAGCCCTTGTTTAAGGAGGAAGTACTCTTTACAATTGTTTTTCCTGGTTCCCCAGTCCATAATCATATATACAGACAAACCAAACCTATTTTAGCATTTCAAATCATCACTCCTTTGGAGAGAAAAATCAGCCAAATTTGATGAAGCATTTTAAGCAGCTATTCAAATTGAGTTACCACATGCTATATTCTGCACCGAGTGCTTTGATACATGGGATTTTTCTTCACCCCAGTGCATTGTTGCTATATCAAGCAAAACGGATGTGAGCTGTAGGAAACTGTGAATGTTAAAAATTACATTCACTAGAATAGAATTCCCTCTAATTTTTCAATTACAGTCTACTAATGTTGAGTGCCTGTTCTATATAAGCTGTGAATTTGGGAGGGCTCAAAGACGAGATTTATTTGTTACTATTAATAAGCCTATAAAAGACTTAAAGAAATAATAGTTCTGGAAGTTTAGAGAAGGGGAGGATCTTATCTGGTGGACAGCATTTGGAAAGGCTTAGTGTGCTAGCTAGGATTTGTTACTGTGTGAAAACAACTCAAGGGGGTGGGGCTTATCTTGGCTCACAGTGTCAGAGGTTTTAAGTCCATGGTCAGCTGTCTCTCTTGCTTTGGGTCTGCAGTGAGAACAAACATCATGACTGAGATGGAGCAGAGCTGCTCGCCTCACAACAGATGGGAAGCAGAAAGGGACAGGAAGGAACCAGATGTAAGGTATATCTTTTCAAGGATACCCAGAGTAGCATGCTTCAGGTAGACCTTCCCTCCTAGTTTTTAGTGCCTCCCAATAATGCCTTCATCTTATGAATGATCAGAGCCCTCAGAGCCAAGTCAGTTCCAGAAAGGTCATCAGCTAATGATGAAGCCTTTAGGACATGACTCATGGAGGACATTTTAGATTCAAACCAACATACTTACTGGAGGTGACATGTGAGAGGTATGATCAGTGACAAATAGGACCCAGAGGCAAAAATGGCCAGGGAATGCTTTCTCAGTGAAGAAATGAGCAGGAAAGACAGAAAAAACTGCACCTTTGGGAACCAAGAGTGGAAGATGCATGTTAGTAAGAGGTGGAAGATAAGAAGAAAAATGGGATAAGATCACATGCAAGAGAACTTTAGCCAGGTGTGGTGGTGCATGCCTTTAATCCCAGCACTTGGCAGGCAGATGTAGGAGGATTGCTGTGAGTTCAAGGCCAGCCTGGGACTATAGAATGAAATCCAGGCCAGCCTGACTTCTAGTGAGACCCTACCTTAAAAATAAAATAAAGTAGGCCTAGGCATGGCAGTGAACACCTTTAATCCCAGCACTCAGGAGGCAGAGGTCAGAGGATCACCATGAGTTCAAGGCCTCCCTGAGACTACATAGTGAATTCCAGGTCAGCCTGGGCTAGAGTGAGACTCTACTTTGAAAAGTGAAAAAAATAAAAGAAAAGAAAAAGAAAAGTTTATGTGATGCTAGGTTTATTGTATCAGCTCAAGTCCTCTTAGAATGCAAACCAAGATGGGATTGAAACAGTGAGGACAGAAATAAGGAATGAGGAAAGGGAAATCAGAGCCATCAAACTGCAACAGGTCCAACCTGGGGAGAAAATGAAATGGATTAGAGGGTCCGACTTGTCCTTCAGAGTACAGCATTGTGACAAGGTCTTCACCTGAGAGGTCTGGAGGCAAAGGTGGCCACAAACAGAGCGCCGCCTCCTCCAGGAATGGCCTTTTGTAGCATTCCGTTAGCATTTTGGCACTGGCTGGGAGCATCTGGTGGGACATGAAGTCTCTGGGAAAATGAAATTAGAAATTTCAGAGCCCAGTGGTTGAGAGCTGTTACTTGCCTGTTAGTGGACAGTCTGCAAGGCGCAGGCCCACAGTGACCTTGCGGCCTACTTTTCCTACTCCCTCGCTGTCATCGTGGACCAGCACCTTAGGCAACAGAAAACCACTTCTCTTGGCTGATCCGTCTTTGTCAGTCCTAGAATCATAGCGCCTACTAGATGCGAGGCCACCACCCTAGAGTTAGAGTTTAAAAGATGAGGAGGAGGTATGGTATGATATTAAATAAATGACAGAATGTCATACAAGTCAGCAAGTATGAGTGACTTCTGGATCCAGGCTCTATGCTTCAAACTGTTATATATCCATTCAAAAAATAAAAAAAAAAAATTGGATGAAGGAGGGGCACAAGACAAGAATTGGTCAACTTGGCCAAAGAATTTATAAAACCAAAGGGCTCATTTTGTTTACAGTGTGTCTTAGAGTTTTATTTTAATTATTCATGACCAATTGTCATATATATATACACATATTTGTTTCTGAAAGGTAGGATCTCACTCTAGCCCAGGCTGATCTCCAATTCACTTTGTAGTATCAGGGTGGCCTCAAACTCATGGCAATCCTCCTACCTCCCAAGTTTTGGAATTAAAGGCATGAACCACTGTGCCTAGCCACTTGTTCTTTCCATTAGGAGTAAGCAGACCCACAATTCCTTGCTTTCTTTCTAGCATTCTTCACCAAGATTTCTGATGAAGCATCATCCAATAATTAAAAGGGAGGAAACAAGAGCAGTACTGCCTTTCTTGTTCAAAAGTTACGATGGATATCCAGGTGCAGCAGCCCACACCTTTTAGTCCCATCACTGTGAGTTCGAGGCCAGCCTGAGACTACATAGTGAATTCCAGGTCAGTCTGAGCTAGAGACCCTACCTTAAAAAAAGAGTTATGATAGCGGGCCTGGGGCATAGATGGCTTGCTCAGTAAAGTGCTTACTGTAAAAGCATAAGAACCTAGGTTCCTAACTAAAAGGCCAGGCATGCAGCACACACCTAGAATCCCAGCCCTGGGGAGGCAAAGACAAGAGCTGCTGGCTCACAAGTCTAGCCAAATCAGTGACCTCTAGATTCAGACAGACACTCTGTCTCAAAGAATAAGGAAGAGAGAGACTGAGAAAGACACCTGACATCAGTTACTTGGCCTCCACACACATGCATGACAAATGTGCATGCACATTCCCCTACACACATATGTTCATACATATATGAATATACACAGGCTAAAAGATCAAAGTTAAAATGAATAAGCTCACTTTTGGCTGAGACAGAATTATCTGCTGATTTAACTTAATCTTTCTTTGGAAATCATATAGCAGTGGTGTGTGGAATTTTCATTTCTATTTTATTGTTCGATATTTCTATTCTATGTCAGTGCTACACTGTTTGGATTACCGTAGCTTTGTTGTAAAATTTGAATTTTGGAAAGCGTGAGTATTCCACCTTTTTCTTATTTCTATTTTAGGTATTTGGATTCCTTCACAGTTGTAAATTTGAGGATTTATTTTGATTTGGCAACAAATCCTTAGCTTACCCAAACCACAAACAACAAAAGGAAAAAAAAAAAAGCTAAATTTCGCTTCATAGAAATTTAAAACTATTGGTCATTAAAAGGTATAATTGAAAAAGCAAACCTACAGAATTCGAAAATAAAGAGGGAAAAAATGGGAAAATAGATAGGGCAAAAAATTGCAGATTATATGTCTCATTAGGGAACATATGTATCTTACCATCTGGGCATAGTGGATCATGCCTATAATCTCTGTACTTAGGAGGCTGAGACATGACTGAACTAAATAGAGAAATCCTACCTAAAAGAAACAAAAAGCAAATGAATTATTCTTACAACTCAACAATTGAAAAGCCAGGCTTTTTTTTTTTTTTTTTATGGGCAAGACACTTAATAGATACTTGTATCAATTACTTGCTCATTACCAAGACAAGTTACTCTGCCAGAGGCAACTGAGGGAAGGAAAGAGTTTATTTCCACTTACAGTTCCAGAGGGTAAAGGTAGAGGTCACTGTGGTGGGGCACACATGGCAAGAGCAGGAAGTCTGCGTCACATCATTACATCAGCATGAGGAAGGAGAGAGAGATCATGCGTAACAAGCAGCATCAACCCCAGTGACACACTTTCTCCAGCCAAATTTCCACCTCCTAAAGGTGTCCACAACCTTCTGGACCAGAATCACCAGTTGGGGATTAAGTATTCAAACACATGAGTCTCTGGGACATTTTACATTCCAATCACCACCACATTTCTTCCTAAGTTGATAGGATAGTCAATGGGTATTTGAAAAGATCTTCAGCATCACTTGTTATAAATAAAATGTAAAAATCAAAACCACAGTGAGATATGGCTCCACACCTAGTGGGATGGCTTTATTTTACAAAGTAAACGTTGGTGAGGGCATGGAGAAAGAGAGTCTTCACATTGCTGATGAGAATGTAAGACAGTTATTAAAAAAAAAAACCTAGTTTGGCAGTGTCTTAGTCAGCTTCACGTTGGTGGGATGAACTTCTAAGCCAGACACAGTTTATAGGAGGAAAGGTTTGTTTGAAGCTTACAAAACCAGGGGAAGTTGCATAATGTTGGAAGAAGCTGGCCCCCTTTCACAGGTCCACGCAGAGAGAATCACCACCACCAGCACCATAAGAAAGCCCACTCCCGGGACTCCAGGCAGAGCTCAAGCACTCTGCCTACCTTTAGGCTGGGATTACAGATCTACTTTAGGGCTGGACCCTAGGAGCTTCCCACAGTGACACCAAGTGACACAAGCTTGAATAAAACTCCCGAATCTATTGTGGGACATCCGTTCAAACTACCAGAGGCTGTTAGTGAAAAAGTGAAATGCAGAGTTACTGTATGACCCAGAAATTCCCCTTGCACATATATACCTGAGAAAATGAAATCCTATGTCCACCCAGAAAATTGTGCATGTTTACAGCAACAAAGGTGGAAATGACCTAGATGCCCATCAGGGGACATCTGGATTAACCATGAGAGATAAATTCAATGGAATAAATATGGTATTACTACAATTGAGATGAACCTCAGGAAGGGTGAAATGAAAGAAGCCAAACAAAATGCTCCATATTGTATGATTCCTCTTACATGACATTTATGTAATATCGTATATGTTGTTTATGTTACATATATGTTAATTATGTAATAGGCAAGCCCTGGAGGCAGGAAGTGAAGTAATGAACTCTGAAGGATGGGAGTGGAGAAAGTAGAGAAGAGAGTCATCACCTTGTGTTCATGAGTGGTTGTTTTGTTTCTTTTAGAGTGATTAAAAAGTTGTGAAAGTAGGGCTGGATAAATGGCTTAGCAATTAAGTTGCTTGCCTGAGAAGCCTAAGAACCCAGGTTCGGTTCCCCAGTATCCATGTACGCCAGATGCACAAGGCTAAAGGCCCTAGCATGCCTGTTCTCTCCCTCTCTCTTAATAAATAAATAAATAAATAAATAAATAATTTTTTTTTCCTCAGTCAGTCTCTCTTTTATTTTGATGTCAGCATCTTTTCCTCTTATTATAATGGTCTTGTGTAGGTAGTGTCAGGCACTGTGCGGTCATGGATATTCAGGCCATTTTGTGTCTGGAGGAGTGTGTTGTAAGGAGTCCTAACCTTCCTTTGGCTCTTACATTCTTTCCTCCATCTCTTCCACAATGGACCCTGAGCCTTGGAAGGTGTGATAGAGATATTTCAGTGCTGAGCACTCCTGTCACTTCTTCTCAGCACTGTGGTGCCTTCTGAGTCATCCAAGGTCACTGCCATCTGAAAAAAGAAGCTTTTTTAACCAAAAGTGAGAGTAGCATTGATATATGGGTATGAACATTAAGAGAAGTGCTTACTGGGCAGTTTGATGAACATAGTACATACATTTAGCCAGACAGCAGCAGACGTTACACCCCTAGGGCTCATGACTACCCCTGTTGTAGGTTTTTAGTATCAGGGATGTATTCCCTCCCATGGAACAGCAGGCCTCCAGTCAAATTTGAGGGCAGTTGCTTTCCCCCATAACAGACATGCTAATATTGCACCTGTTGGCTCATTTGGCCTGGCTAGACAAATATAGGCTTGCAGTGTCCACTGTTGGGTATCTTCACTGGTGATTTCTCTCTCTCCTATTGAACTGCATGCAGCATGGCTTCTTCTAGCTTTCTGTCAGCTGGTCTACATGGAGGAGGGTTTCAGCTCAGCTCCAGCAGGATTTCTCAATGACCTTGCAGCCCAAGTATGTGGAATCTTCAGCAATAGGGTCTTACCATCTATTTCTGGTGGTAAACCAAGGGCCTTGACAATGGCCTGTAATGTTTTGGGGGCATCAGGGACCTCTCTGGACAACAACTCACTGGAAGGTATCCCATCCCTGACACTGAAAGTTTTCTGGTAGCAATCTATGCTCCCGAGTGCTCCATTGTCCAAAAGAGTAGGTTTCCATATGACTTATTTATATCCTCTTAGATTTTGATTAGCCCTCCCTCTACTTTTTCTTTACTCAATCACTTCCTCTGGTCTTTTCACCCCTCTGTTCTTCTACTTACCTATATACAATACCATCCTATTAAGTCTCCCCTCCCTCCCTTTCTATTCCCTTTATCTATCTTAATGGCCTCTGCTACTGAGTTTTCTTCCTACTCACATAGAAAATAATGGTAGAGAAATACAGTGGTTGGGCCGCAGCGACAATGCAGTCGATACCACTCAGTCATATACTCTGCAATGATTTAGTTTTGTTATATAAATTCTACATAATTCTCACCTTATTTTAAAAAACATAGCTGCCATGTGCCTTTCTCTCCACAGTGTGAGTGAGCAAATTGTTTATGAGTATCTGAAATCATAACATACTCAGAAATTTCAGATTCAATGTAAGACAACTCAATCCTCTATCATAATTTAATAGGGACTGAATGTGCCTATTATCAAAAGAGGTTCAGGTAAAGACACAAATCTTTGTTATAACACAGTCTTCTCTAAAACAAGATTCCAAAAGCATATATACTAAGATCACCACAGTTATAGAATAAATATCCTGCTCTTGATTTTGAAAATATTTTATTTATTTGAAAGAGAGAATGGATGTGTCAGGGCCTCTAGTCACTGCAAACAAACTCCAACTGCATGCATGACTTTGTGCATCTGGCTTTATGTGGGTACTGGGGAGTCAAACCCAGGTCCATTGGCTTTGTTGGCAAGTACCTCAACCACTAAGTCATCTCTCCAGCTCCCCTCCTCTCTTTAAAGTGAAGAATATGAGGGCTGGAGACATGGCTTAGTGGTTAAGACTCTTGCCTGTGAAGCCCAAGGACCCATGTTCAAATCCCCAAATCCCATGTAAACCAGGCACACAAGGTAATGCATGCACAAAATTGGGCATGCTCACACGGTGGTACACACATCTAGAGTTTGATTGCAGTGGCATGCCAATTCTCTCTCTTGCTTTCTCTGTCTCTCATAAAAAGATGAAAATGGGGGGATGAGTTTTAGAGGTAACAGAACAAGAAGCCATAAAATAAGGGGAAATTAGTAAATTCTCATGCTCCCTTGTTATGATGTCAAAATGTCACTATCTATCATGAAGCCATTTGGAAGCCAGCCTTTGCTGCGGGCTCCCTCAGCACTTTCTCTAAGCAATAACGCAGGCAATATCTCTGAGAGCTCTGAGTAACAGTTATGACATCCGAAGTGCATGTAATCAGGAGACTCCTGGGGAGAAACTGGCATCTCTGAAGAAGGATCTGAGTGCTCCTCCTTACTATAAATGGTTCTCTTTCTTTAGGAGTAATTTCATGTACAACTATTTGGATATTTTTGACAAATTAGTGTAAATTGGATTAATTCAGCCTGTTAGGTATAAAGGGAGACCATGGTGGTGAGGTTCTGATTTCATCATGTGTAGCTAATAACAAGGGCTCGTATTTGTTGAGCAGTTACTCTTGGCTCAGCACTGTTTTAAAGGTTTTACCTACACCACCTTGTTATTCCCCACAGCCACCCTGTGAGAAACGGAAAACAAAGATGAAAGTGTTTTCTCAAGATCCAGGGAAACAGAAGGGCTGGGATTCACACCCCAGCAGTCCAGCCAAGCAGTCCACACTGATCACCTGGGCACCTGGCCTCTATCATACATGAGCATTAAAACATATAATTTGGGGCTTGGCAAGATGGCTTAGGGACCAACAAGGTTTGTTTGCCATGAGAGTTCAGATACAACAGCCCACATAAAGCCAGATGCAAAGTGGCATTTACATCTGTGATCCCAACACTTATGACAGTGAGAGGCAGAGGCAGGAAATCCAGAAGCTCAGAGGGCTAGCTAGTCAGGCCTCCCAGTGGCAAAACAACAAGGGCAACCTTGGCTCAAACAAGGTGGAAGGAGAGGACCAACACCCCAAGGCTTTCCTCTGACCTCCACACACGTGCTACCATACACACACATACACCATACACACACAGATGCCAAACACACATACACCATACACACATGTACATGCCTCCAGCCACTACAAACGAACTCCAGATACATGTACCCCCTTGTGCATCTGGCTAACGTGGGTCCTGGGGAATCAAACTTGGGTCCTTTGGCTTTGCAGGCAAATGCCTTAACCACTAAGCCATGCCTCCAGCCAGGATTTCCTTCTTTTAAAAAACCAAGTGCTGGGCTGGAGAGATGGCTTAGCGGTTAAGCGCTTGCCTGTGAAGCCTAAGGACCCCGGTTCAAGGCTCGGTTCCCCAGGTCCCACGTTAGCCAGATGCACAAGGGGGCGCACGCATCTGGAGTTCGTTTGCAGAGACTGGAGGCCCTGGCGTGCCCGTTCTCTCTCTCTCCCTCTATCTGACTTTCTCTCTGTGTCTGTCGCTCTCAAATAAATAAATAAAAATAAAATTTAAAAACAAAACAAAACAAAAAAACCAAGTGCTAAACTGGGTGTGGTGGTGCATGCCTTTAATCCCAGCACTTGAGAGGCAGAGGTAGGAGGATTGCCATGAGTTTGAGCTCAGTCTGAGACTACATAGTGAATTCCAGGTCAGCCTGGGCCAGAGCAAAACCCTATCTTGAAAAAAAAAAAGTACTAATCCACAGTTGTACGTGTCAATTACTGCATGACTCCTTACATGAGACATTTGAAATAGACTCCAAGAATCAACGGAGAGAGTGCTGGGAGAGGGGTGAGGGACGTGCACAGCAGCAATTTTATGGGAAGAGAGTTTCAGCTTTGCAAAGCCAATGATCTCTAGACAGCTTCTATATACAATTGTGCCAAGACTGCACTGTGCATTAAAAATTAGCTTAAACTGTCAAACTCATTAAGAGCTTATATACAATAAAATAAAAATTAGTGGAAAACCAGTTTAGTTGCAAATGTGCTCTTTCTAAGTGAAATAAAAAAAGCCTTAGTCGGGCTGGAGGGATGGCTTAGCAGTTAAGGCATTTGCCTGGAAAGCCAAAGGACCCAGGTTCAGTTCTCCAGGACCCACGTTAGCCAGATGCACAAGGGGGCGCATACATCTGGAGCTCGTCCGCAGTGGCTTGAGGCCGTGGCGCATCCATTCTCTCTCTCTCACTCTCCCTTTTTCTCTGTCAAATAAATAAAAATAAAATATTTTTAAATCCTTAATTATACTCCTTTTTAACTGAAAATTGTATTTATGTATTTGCAAGCAAAGAGAGATAGAGGAAAGACAGAGAGAATGGGCACACCAGGGCCTCCAGCTACTGTAAATGAGCTCCAGATGCATGCTAACCTTTGTGCATCTGGCTTTACATGGGTACTGGGGAATCAAAGCCAAGGCACTAAATTTTGCAAGCAAGTACCTTAACCATTGAACCTTTTATACTATTTTTAAATTTTTATTTATGTATTTGAGAGAGAGAATGAGGTCCTTTGGCTTTCCAGGCAAGTGCCTTAACTCTTAAGCCATCTCTTCAGCCCCAATTATACTCCTTAAAAAAATTATTTGTGGGGCTGGAGAGATGGCTTAGCAGTTAAGTGCTTGCCTATGAAGCCTAAGGACCCTGGTTGAAGGCTTCATTCCCCAGGACCCATGTAAGCCAGATGCACAAGGTGGCACACCCATCTGGAGTTCTTTTGCAGTGGCTGGAGGCCCTGGTGTGCCCATTCTCTCTCTCTGCTTCTTTCTTTCTCTGTGTCTGTTGCTCTCAAATAAATGAATAAAAATAAAATACAATAATTACTATTTGTGTGTGTGTATGATGGGTGTGTGCACATGTCATAGTGTGTACCTGAAGGTCAAAGGACGACCCTGGGGGCGTTGGCACTTTCCAACCTTGTTTGAGTCAGGGTCTCTTATTGTTGCTTTGTCACTGGAAAGGCCAGATGAGGTGGCCTGCATGCTTTGGGATTATTCTGGCCCTAAGTCCCATTGCCGTAGGCACATGGGGTTACAGATGAGGGCATGCACCACTTGGTCTCTGGTTTTACATGGACACTGGGGATAGAACTTGGGTTGGGAAGCTTATAGGACAAGCGTCTTTAACTACCAAGCCATCCATTCCCCCAGGCCCTCTGCTCTATTTTGCTTTAATTTAAGTGTGGATTTTCACAAGTGTTTAAATCATATGTCATTAACACGTGGCTTCGGTTTTAGTAAATATCCATTGATTGGCTAACAATGTACAATGTGTGGGAATCTTTGACATAGACAATTAGCTTTGGCAATAGGATGACCAATACAAACCCAGTTCGTGACTTCACGGATGGATATTCAAACTGAAATCTTCAGTATGAACAGTAAAAAAAGGAAAAGAAGCTGTGCGTGGTGGCGCATGCCTTTAATCCTAGCACTCATGGGGCAGAGGTAGGAGGATTGCCTTGAGTTCGAGGCCACCAGATGCTACCTCAAAAATAAAAGGGGGTGGAGGCTGGAGAGATGGCTTAGCAGTCAAGGCATCTGCCTGCGAAGCCAAAGGACCCAGGTTTGATTCCCCCGGACCCATGTAAGCCAGATGCACAAGGGGCATGTGAAGTTCATTTGCAGTGGCTGGAGGCCCTGGCATGCTCATCCTCTCTCTGTCTGTCTCCTTTGTCTCTCTCTCTTTCTCTCTCTGCTTGCAAATAAATAAATAAAAATTAAAAAAAGAAAGACAAGAAAAAGAAAACATGACATTCATAACATGATTCTTTAGCTGGGTGTATAATACATACAAATCTAATTTAATAGTGGCATTTGATAGCAGTTTGTAAAAGCAAAATGTAGGAAATACAAAACTTCGTGATTCAGCGTAACAATAAGGGGTTAAATGATGTTGATTTGTCATTTCCTCTCTTTTTGCCCAATTACCTTTAGGCAATCTACTCCAGCACAAAGATGGCAGATTTCATTCCACTATTCATCAAATATTCATGCGGCATCCTCGGTGCTTCAAGGGTAAACACTGTATTTCTTTAAATGCTTTCCAAGATGCTCGATTCTGCTTGAGCAACAATAGAAAATTAAGGGCAAAGTTTAACACATTTGATTTTACATATTAAAATTGCCTAGATTCATTCAACATTTATTCAACAGACACGAAACATCTTCTATGTGCTAAGCATTGTTCTAGGCAGTGGGGAGTTAACACCAATGAAGCAAAATACTTTCTGTCACAGAGGTGAAATTTATGGTATGAAGACAGTTAAACAGATACACAATCACTTCAATATACAAATATATATGTACATATGTGTGTACATTCCATGTATATGTATAGTTAACATTTACTTATAATGAAGAGAAACATTGTGAAGAAATGAATGAGATGGGGTAGATAGTTCAATCAATAAAGTGCTTGCCTTGAAATAATGAAGATCTGACTTCAATCTTTGGTACTCACATAAGATGTCTGGCATGGTGGAATGTGTCTCACATGTGTATATATGTGTGTGTATATATATATATATATATATATATATATATATATATATATATATATATATGACATGTAATATCAGTGCTGGGAAAGTAGAGACAGGTGGGTCCCTGGAGCTCACTGTCCAATAAGTCTAGCTTAATTAGTGAGTACCAGCTCAATGAGAGACCCCATTTTAAAAGAGGCACATGGGGGCTGGAGAGATGGCTTGGTGGTGAAGCACTTGCCTGTAAAGCCTAAGGACCCCGGTTGAAGGCTGGACTCCCCAGGACCCACGTAAGCCAGATGCACAAGGTGGCACATGCATCCGGAGCTTGTTTGCAGTGGCTGGAGGCCCTGGCATGCCCATTCTCTCTCTCTCTCTCTCTCTCTCTCAAATAAATAAACAAACAAACAACATTTTTAAAAAGAGGCACATGGTATGCCTGAGGATGACACCCAAAGTTGATTCTGGCCTCCACATACATTTGCACACACAGGCATGCACATCCCCACACACATATGAATATGCATACACATATGCCCACACACAATGTACACACATATGTAAGAAGAGAAAGAAAGGAATTAGTGCAAGGCAAGGCATCTGGAAGGGGATTGGGGTGTGAATGCTGTTGAATTTATCACACCAGAGAAAGGCTGGCTGCTGGGATGATATTGGAGATGTGGTAGGCTGAATGTATGTCCACCACAGATCCAAGTGTTTATTAAAGCTTGTAACTTGGATCTGTAGCCCCTTGGCTGGAGGAGATGTCACTGGGGTAAGGGGGGTGGATACTGGAGTCCAGCCCCAAGGTGTCACTGGGAGCCGATCTGAATTCCAACCAAAAGATACACAGAGAGGTTTGAGCCCTGCCTGGGCCCCTGAAGCTTGCTTACTGGTTCGTGCTACTTGCTCTTGATTTTTGCTGGCTACTTGGCTGTTTCTCTCTGCTTGCATGTATGGAAGCAGTTTCTCCTGACATCAATGGAACCCCCGCCCCGCAGATCTGTGAGCTTGAAATCAATCCCTTTCTCCCATGGTCTGTGCCTGGCTTGGATGCTCATCCCAGCAACATGAAGCTGCCTACAGGAGAAATGGGAGGAGTAGACTGAGCAAGGACATCTTAAGGCAGAGCTCTAGCAGAGAATTGGGCGTGTGCAGGGACCCTGAGATCAATCAGAGCTGGCTCGCTTGAGAAGAGAGAGTCAGGGATAAGAAGGGCTTGAAGGAGTTCAGGAGGCCCTTGAGCTCCTCAGGTGTCATTCTGAAAGGCAAGAAGGACATGTTCAGAGGAGAAAGGCACGGCCTGCTTTGCTTGTCACTGAATCACTCTGCCTGCAGAGTGGAGAAAATGAACTCTGACTGCAGGGAGGGGTGAAGGAGGGCAGAAGGAACGAGAAGCCTATCTCACAAATCCCATAAGAGACAATGCCACACTCCCGGCCTGAGCGACAGCTGTGAAGGTCATGAGAAATAGTCAAATGCTGGGCGTCGGGCACAGGTAGATCCGGCAATGCTTGCTAATGTGCAGAGCAAGAAGAGGGAAGGGTCTAGGGGGCCTTCTGGGTTTCCAACACAGGCAACTAAAGCACAAAGGGGAGCATTGTCACTTCAGGTGAGAAGCCTTATGGGAGGAATATGTGAGAGGAGAAATGTAATGCGTTATGAGTGTGAAGTCTGCGATGCCCTTAAACACCCACTTGAGACATTAAGGAGGCAGTTGAGTGTGGGTTCAGATTTGAGGACAGAGGTTAGGGCAGTTGTCTTTGATGGATGGTGTTAAAGCCATTAACCAGAGGTTACATAAGCATGGGAGTAGACAAAATACAGTGAAAGATGGTTCATTACAGTCCATACTTGGCAAGCAGGGAGATGGAGAGAAATCAACCCAGGAGACAACATAGGAGGAGGAGAAGTGAACAAGCTGGTCCTGGAACCCAATTAAGAGCAGGGTGATTGGGCTGGAGATACTGCTTTGTGGCTAAGGCACCTGCTTGCTGGCAAAGCCTAATGACTGGAGGTCGATTCCCCAGTGCCCACTTACAGCCAGATGCACAAGGTGGCGCATGCATCTGGAGTTTGTTTCCACTGGCTGAAGGCCCTGCAATGCCTATTCTGTCTGTCTCTCTTCTCTCTACCTCTCGCAAATAAGTAAATATCTTTTGCAAAAGAACAGAGTGCCTGTTCAAATGAGATGAGGCCTGAGAAATGGCCAATGGGAAGATGTTACAAGGAATGCCTGGTTACAGTTTCCACCTATGAAGGTTTCTAAGTAGTGAGAAAAGTTGATGAAGATATTGATTACAAATAATAATAATAATAAGTAGAGGAGTGCTCAGAAAATGGAAATGGGGGCTGGAGAGATGGCTTAGTGGTTAAGGCACTTGCCTACAAAGCCTAATGACCTGAGTTTATTTCCCCAGTACCCATGTAAAGCCAGATGCACAAACTGGCACTTGGGTCTGGAGTTCCTTTGCAGCAACTGGTGGCCCTGGCCTATCCATTCTCTGTCTATCTATTTTCTCCCCACCCTCTCTCTACTTGAAAATAAATATATATTTTTTTAAAAAGGAAAATGGAAATGGAGAAAAGGTTATCTGGGAAGTTAAGAGCAGTCCCTTTCCAGCAGGGTAGGTTGAAAGCTAGGAACAGAATGGATGGTAACTGATTCCTTCTGTAGCCCAGGAAACAGAATTTCTCTGTGGGAGGAAAGTAAGGTCAGCATTCTTTTCATTTAAAGGTATTGTGATAGTTAAGGTGTTGTCAACTTGATCTGTTTAGTAATCCACAGGCTGCTTCTAGGAAGGATCAACTAAAGGAGGACGTCTTTGCCCCAGGGTGAGCCCTTCCCCTAGAGTGGGCGGCCCCGCTCAGAGAGGGACTTGATATAAGGAAGCTCTGGGTAGAAGAGTTCCCTCTTTTCCTTCCGTCCTTCCATTTGGCTGCTGGAGCTGCTCGCTACCTTCTACCGTGGATTGAAGACCAGTGCAGACTAAAGACCAACATCAACTGAAGACCCACGTGGATCGAAACCCAGCGGCTCCTCAGGAAGCCTCCAGGCTTTCCGGCACCATCTGCAGTGCCGGGTCGGGACTGCTGAGGCATCTGGCCACGTGGACTGAGCAGCTACCAGGTTCGGTGATTCTCAGGCCTGCAACTGCTATTGGACTACTGTAAGCTAATCCAATAAATTCCCTTTATAAAATAATTCATTCTAGTAATTCTGTTCCTCTAGAGAACCCTGACTAATACAGGTATGTTTTTAACATTTACTTATTTATTTATTTGAGAGAGGGTAAGAGGCAGAGTGAGAAAGAGAGAATGGGCACACCAGGGCTTCCAGCTACTGCAAACGAACTCCAGATGCATACCCCACCTTATGCATCTGGCTGACGTGGGTACTGGGGAATTGAACCAAAGTCCTTTGGTTCTGTAGGCAAGCACTTTAACCGCTAAGCCATCTCTCCAGCGCAAGGTAAGTATTCTTATTGGCAGGGGACAAATGAGCAAGTAGTCTTGGAGCCATGCTTCACACGGGATTAAGAAAACACATAACATTATCCAAGCATGGGAGGAGAGAGGGGATTTAACTTCTCCTAAGCTTTCCCTTGGAGAGCCACTGCCCACATACGGGTGTCACCCATGCAGCACTGCGTGATGGGGCTCACTGGGGTCCAAACTGGCCCCAGTGCTCTGCTCACCAAGCAGTGCCATGGGCCTCACTGGCATATTTTGTCTACTTTGCATATATGCTAATAGTGTCTGTCCTGAGATGATGCGAAACATGCTACTGTTTCTTCTCCAGATGTTACGAGCTGTGTTCAAATAAATGCCGACATTAGAAGAAAATTTGCCAGCGCTCTCCTCTCCCAGTGAAAACTCTGTCATCTGGGAAATGTTTTCCAGGGGTGTCCACCTTCTTACTAGCTGTGTATTACCATTAACACCCTCAAAATCAGTTACCTCCTCTTATTTTTTAATTTTTTTTAATTTTAGTTTTTTTTGAGGGAGGGTCTCACTGTAGCCCAGGCTGACCTGGAATTCACAAAGGAGTCTCAGGATGGCCTTGAACTCACGGCGATCCTCCTACCTCTGCCTCCCGAGTGCTGGGATAAAGGCGTGCGCCACCACATCCGGCTCCTGCTCTTATTTTTTTTTTTAAGAAAAACATTTTATGTATTTGACAGAGAGAGAAAGAGAGAATGGGTGCGCCAGGGTCTTCAGCCACTGCAAACAAACTCAAGATGCATGGGCCACCTTGTGCTTCTGGCTTAAGTGGGTTATGGGGAATCTAACCTGGATCCTTGGGCTTTGCAGGCAAGTGCCTTAACTGCTAAGCCATCTCTTCACCCCCTCTTCTCTTATTAAATTACGCTTGGTGTTGAGAAAAATAAAGCCATGAATTAAATATGACTTCAACAAATTTTTCACACACCTCCCTTGGAACCAAGCAATTGATTCTTATTTGTTCTAAGGTCCGTGGCCCAAGCCTGAAAAGCTTGATGGGAGGCTGGCTAAGGTCAGCCTGCTCTTTACAGTCTGGCTTCGCTGGCGCCCCCTGGTGGCTAGATGGTGTCAACGTCACATTTGGAAGCTCTTTGCAACAAACGGCTTCAACATTTTCAAGTCCATTCAACGTGAGTACCAGAAGGTCCTGGTGTTTCTATGCTAAGCGGATATAAGTTGCCTTGGGAGAATTGTCTAGGAAGGTGATGAAGAAGAGATTAGAATGGTTAGCAGTAGGAAAGTGTCAACGTGATTCGGATGAACTGGCTACTGATGGGGGAAAGATTTTGAGAATGAAGTTTAACATACGTAAGGAAAATTATGCAAATTGTAAGATTACAGATGTGTAAAATCCATCCAATGCCCACATCCAAAACATTCCCAGCACCTCAGGATAAGATGTTTTAAAAACTGGTTTGCTTTTTAGTACTTAGGTCTTTTTATTTTTTTCTGCAAAGAAAACAATCAACCTGTAGTTATAGAATTACTGTCAGTCTACCCAGTGGAGCTGTGAGGAATAATTTGACAAATACATTGAGAAGGAAAAAGGTGGCCTGTAGAGGTTGATTCTGGGTGGCACATAGACACTCTTACCCTCCACTTCAAAAGAGAAAATTACTCATTTCTTTTGTCCCTTGGCTCGGTTACCTTTGCTCTTTTTCTCTCTTCTAAATAGTTTTCCAATTCTGTCTCTTCCCTTCAGTTCAACAGACACACACACACACACACACACACACACACACACACTGAATGTTGTGTGCTCCAGGGTGTGAACACAGTCAAGAATAAGTTGTGATTCCTGCCTTCCAAGAACTCATAGAATTACTGAGTTTAAAGTAGGAATAGGAAATGGGTTAGGATGACAGCGGGAATTGCTAGCAGAATTCACATCCTTCTGTGGTCGCCTGTCCTCTGGGCGCATTACCTGTGCAAGGGGACAAAAAAGAAAATGGCCTCCTGGAAGTCTCTAGCTGAGCTAAAACTTGAATTGAGAATGATGTGTATGATGTTCCACAAAATACAGACCAAGGGGGGAGGAGCCAGGTGATCGAACCTCATCCAGCCTCCTGGGCCTCAGAAAGCAGCCAGAGCTTCACAGACGGTGGAGGGTGCAACGGTTTATCAGAGGAGATGGGGAGGAAGGATGCGATCTTGTTACACACAGTACCTCAGAAGTGGAGGTGTCAGCTCCTCTGGGAGTCATGTCAACCTCTGCTCTCCTCTCCTGGGCTCTTCCCAGACTAAGATTCTAGAAAGGGAATTTATTATGACTAAGTTCTTTTGTAGGATTAATCTTTTTATTAGCATATATCAGTTCGATACAGTAATGGGTTTGATGATGCCATTTTCATACATATTATTTTTTAATATCTTTATTTATTTGTTTGAGAGAGACAGAGAAAGAGGCAGATGGAGAGAGAATGGGCAGGCCAGGGCCTTCAGCCACTGCAAATGAACTCCAGCTGCATGCACCTCCTTGTGCATGTGGCGTGTATGGACCCTGGCGGATTGAAATTGGGTCCTTTGGCTCTGCAGTTAACTGTGTTAACTACTGAACCACCTCTACAGCCCTATACATATTATTTCAATCACATTTGCCCTCTATGACTCTCTACTGACCCCACAGATCCTCTTCCTCTTTGCAACCAACCCCCACTTCAGCTTTCATGGTGTGTGTGTGTGTGTGTGTGTGTGATGCACACACACATGCGCATACCACGGAGTTTCAGTAGAGTTGGAATGTGGGTGAGGGATTATTTATAGGAGCATTGGCAATTTGCCAGTGGCTATGTCCCCAAAGAAAATGTCTCTTCATTCCCCAGTAACTATTAACTGTCAAGAGATCCTCAAGGAGGGGTGCAGCCCTGAGAGCCCCTCCCCTGGATCTTTAGGTAGATGAAGGGGGTGCTCAGAGCACGTGGCTGCCTGGATGCTGGGCCTCAAGAGTCTTCAGCTCAAAGGAACCAGCGTACCAGACCACCATATTTTGGAGAAGTGAGTCCTGAATCCCTTCTTCTGCTTCTCCTTGCTTGCAGCCCATTTCCTATATGTTTACGTTTCTGAGGAGGACATACAAGCCCAGAGACAGTGCACAGGGGCCCAAGGTCTGTATCGCTGGCACGTGTGGCAGCCAGGATTCGGCTTAGTGGATCCAATGATCAAGGGTGGTGTTGGAGGAACCTGTGAAGCAATGAAGGAGCAGGGACCTCTCCAGGGAGCTTGTCTGTTGGGGCGTCTAACCAGCAGCAACACTCAGTACTACAGGGGGGGGAAACATGAAAATTAGAATCTTCCTGTCACACAGGCCATCCAGCTTCTGACCAAAGACTGGCTGCACTATCACAATAATTCAAAGGCATGGCAGATTTTCATACACAATTTCACAAACTACTGGCTTACTCCCCAATGCTAAGTACACCATTAAGGCATGAATCTCACCAAATCACAGATAATCACCACAAGCAGGTATCAAGCATGTTTGAAAGAATAATTTCTAAGGCCATGGAGATGACTCAGTCGGTAAGGTCACTTCTTGCGCAAACACAAGGACCTGAGTTTGATGGCTGGTGTCCACTTGAGAAGCCAGATTTGGTCATGCGTGTCTATGACCCTGGTGCTGAGCGGGGCGGAGACAGGAGGTTCACTGGGGCTCCCTGGTCAGCCAGTGTCACTGTAAAACAAGGAGCTCCGGGTTCAGTGAGAGACTGTCTTAGGGAAATACAGTGCAAGAGCAAGGTGAAGACAGGTGGTATCTTACTCTGGTCTCCACAGTCATGCTCATGAGGCACACACATCTTCACATACAACACACAGACACACACACACACACCTACCTTAACTGCTGGTTCATCATGTCTTTTAGAAGTGATTTGTTTTACATCTTGAAGCATATTTCTGTAACCTTAGGGAGTTCCAGATAGTTCAAAAGAGATCAGTGGAGTGGTACAAGATGTTGAAATCCCACCCGAGGCCAGTGTTGGCATCTCCCTCCTGTTAGAATTTGCTAACGCGTGCAGACTCTGGACAGAGAATGCACGCGCTTCCCTCACAATCCACAGCAAAGTCTTCTCTCCTTTGAACCTTGTGTCTATCCACATCATTGCGCATCGTCATTTAGACACCTCGGAGGACACAGAGCAAATTTCCCTTAAGTTGAAGTTTATTTATCCCAGGTTTAGGTGCAGGTGGAAACAGAAAAAAAAAAAAAATTCTGTTTCATTGTTGTTATCTTGGTGCATGTATGGGAAATAAGTTACAACTTCTTCATTTTGTCCTGCATGATTCCAGGGCATGCTGAAAAACTGTGTTTGGTAGAGTCAATAAAAGAGAGAAAAGGGCTGGAGAGGTGGCTTAGCAGTTTAGGTGCTTGCCTGTGAAGCCTAAGGCCCCAGGTTCGATTCCCCTGGACCCATGTAAGCCAGATGTACAAGATGGCACATGCATCTGGATTTCATTTGCAGTGGATAGAGGCCCTGGTGTGTCCATTCTCTTTCTGTCTGCCTCTTTCTCTCTCATAAATAAATAAAATATTTACATTGAAAGAGAGAGAGAAATGGCCATTATCAACTCTGTGTGCCTCCAAAAACCAGGTCACAGGGGAAGGGAGATGGGTTGTTGGTAAAATGCTTCCTGCACATGAGTGCCTGACTTTAGATCCCGAATACCTATGTAAGATAGTGAGCATGGCGGCATGCCTGCGAAATCCCAGCTCTGGGGTGACAGAGATAGGAGGGTGCTAAAGGGCCTGCTGGCTGGCTAGCCTAGCCAAACGGGTGAGCTCCAGGTTCAGTGAGAGACCCTATCTCAAAGAGTCACGGGGCACACAATTGAGGAGGACACCTGATGCCAACATCTGGCCTCCACATGCACACACTAAATGTCATAAAAAGAAAAGAATAAAGAGACAAGATGGTAGCCATAGTGCGACAGTTTCATGACCTGAATGTGATTAAAGTTGAGTTTTATTAGGATTGCAGTTTACTTTATATGTAATCGACAATTTGACATGGTTTCATAGCTGTGTATAAATAGGAAGAACATATTTTTATTTTCATGTTTAACTGTGTTTTCATAAAATAGCTTTACTAGGGCTGGAGAGATGGCGTAGCGGTTAAGCGCTTGCCTGTGAAGCCTAAGGACCCCAGTTCGAGGCTCGGTTCCCCAGGTCCCACGTTAGCCAGATGCACAAGGGGGCGCACGCATCTGGAGTTCGTTTGCAGAGGCTGGAAGCCCTGGCGCGCCCATTCTCTCTCTCTCCCTCTATCTGTCTTTCTCTCTGTGTCTGTCACTCTCAAATAAATAAATAAATTTAAAAAAATAGCTTTACTATATGTTAATCTTACTATAGCAAGCCATATATCTAGCATTTAAGAATAAAGATTTATTTCTCATCATGGAAGCACTTTTGAGTGTTCACATACAAATAAATTGGGGGGGGGGGTGCCTATTTCTAGACTGAGAAATAGTGTACTGTAGCCCATGAACCTACAGAGGGAGACAAACACAGGCCTTGCTTTCGAGAAGTTTACCTTAACACACAGTTCACCACAGTGGACAAGTGGAGAAATTGTGCTTGGACTTGTCTGAAGTGACGACACTACCTTTAATGTTGTTTGTTTTTTTCTACCCATAGAGGCTCCTTACAGGGACTCCTTTTCCTGGGTCCCTGTTGAGATGCCCAGAGACATCATAATTGAAATCTTCCACCTCCACCAATATGGATCCAGTGAAGTCCACTCTTCATGTTTCACAGTTCTATCATGTTTGACAAGTGCAGGGAGCCACTCCAGCACCACACTGGACAGCCCCAGGACCCTAAAAATAGTTGCTTCATTAGCCCCTTTCTGGAAGACCTTCCCTTTCCCCCAAGCCTGGTAACCAGTGACCTGTTGCCATTTTGATAGATGTGTGTTTTGCATAATACAATAAAGATGCAATCATATAATATGTATCCTTGAGTGTCTGGCTTCCTTAAATTACAGAATCCATTCAAGAAGCATCAACATTGCATGTGAACCATTAGCCATATATTTTATTGCTATGGAACAGTTTACTTGATGAATCTACCATAGTTTATTTACACACTACTTTGCTCACTTGTTTCCACTTTGAGATGACTGTGAGAAAAGCTGTTAGAATCATTATGAGGCTGAACATGGTGGCTCACAACTCTGATTCCCAAAACTCAAGAGGCAGGGGCAGGAGAATTGCCATGAGTTCAAAGTCAGCCTGGGCTATCTTAGTGAGTTTGTTCCAGCTCAGCCTAAGCTACAGGATAAGACTCTGTCTCAAACAAACAAACGAATAGCAAAAAAAAGTTGTATGCCAGCCAGCCATGATGGCTCATGCCTATGGTACCAGCAGTCGGGAGGCTGAGGTAGAAGGATTGCTAAGAATTTGAAGCCAGTCTAGGTTACAGAGTGAATTCCAGATCAGCTTGGACTAGAGTGAGATCCTGTCTCCAAAAAAAAAAAAAAGGAAGAAAGAAAGAAAAGAAAAACCTCTTGGGCTGGAGAGATGGCTTAGCTGTTAAAGTGCTTGTCGGCAAAGCCAAAGGACCCAGGTTCAATTCCTCAGTACCCACATGAAACTGGATGCACAAAGTGATGCACGCGTCTGGAGTTCATTAGCAGTGGCTAGAGGCCCTGGTATGCTCATTCCCTCTCTCTCTCTCTGCCTCTCTCTCTCTCTGTCTCTATTTCTCTGTCTCTCTCAAATAAATAAATAAGTATTTTTTAAGCAAACATTCCTACATAGATTTTTGTATAAACATGAAAAATAACCAAAGAATGCCCTGAAGTGAGATCTCTGGAAATAGGATAAGTTTATGTTCAACTCTAAGAAACTGGCATGGCCTCCCAACACAGTTGTTCTATTTTGCATGTTCAATAATGAGTAGAATTTCCAACTCTTTACACCCTCACTAGACTGTGATAACATGAGTATTTTTTTTTCCTTTCACAGTTCTAAAAGGTATGTGGTCCTCTCTCATTATGGTTTTCGTTTGCGTTTTCCTAACAACAAAGTATGTTGTGCACTTTTTATATCTTTATTTGCCATATATCTTTGGTGAAATGTCAGTTCTGACTTGCCTGTGTTTTAGATTGGGTTGTTAACTTTTCTTATTGTTGAGCTTTAAGATGCTTTTTTTTTATATGTGCTGGATATGAGGTTCTGTTAAGCATGTGACCTGCTAATTTTTTTTCCACACTCTGTGAGTTTTCAATTTCTTAACAAAATCATTGACAGAGCAAAGATTTAAATTTTGATAACATCAAATTCACTATTTCTTTTTCTTTTATGGATTGTGCTTTGCACGTCATACCTGAAAGCTCACTGACAACCTGAAGGTCATGCAGTTTCTGGTGTGTTTATTCTAGATGCTCCATGGTTTTATGTTTAGGCAATGATCCATTTGGAGTTAATTTATCCCTGGGGGTGGGGGGAGGTGAAGAGATTCACTCTTTTGCCTATGGATGTCCAATTAATATAGCTTTATTTTTTCAAAAACTATGTCTATTGCCTTGGAACTTTCATCAAAAATCAGTTGGTGCGGGGGAGGGGGAGGTGGGCTAGAGAGATGGCTCAACAGATAAGACACTTGCCTGCAAAACCTAATGACCTGAGTTCAGTTCCTCAGTACCCACATAAAGGCAGATGCGTAAAAGGGGCCCTTGTGTCTCGAGTTTGCTTGCAGTATCTAGGGACTCTGGCATGTCTACTCTCTCTCTGCTTGCAAATAAATAAACAAAAAATATTTTTAATATTATATTTTTATTTATTTATGAGAGAGAACGAGCCTTCAGCCACTGCAAACAAACTCCAGATGCATGAGCCACTATGTGTATCTGGCTTATGTTGGTTCTGGGGAGTCAAACCTGGGTCCTTAGGCTTTGCAGGTAAGTGCTTTAACCACTAAGCCATCTCTCCAGCCCAATAAAAATATTTTTTAAAAATCAGTTGAGAGATGGCTTAGCGGTTAAGCACTTGCCTGTGAAGACAAAGGACCCCTGTTAAAGGCCCACGTTAGCCAGATGCACAAGGGGGCGCACACATCTGGAATTCATTTGCAGTGGCTGGAGGCTGTGGAGTGCCCATTCTCTATTTATCTGCCTCTTTCTCTATCTGTCTGTCTGTTGCTCTCAAATAAATAAGTAAAGGCAAAACAAAAATTTTTTTAAAAATCCGTTGAGGGAAGCCGGGCGTGGTGACGCACACCTTTAATCCCAGCACTTGGGAGGCTGGGGTAGGAGGATCACCGTGAGTTCGAGCACCCCCTGAGCTGAGACTAGAGAATTAAAGGTCAACCTGAGCTAGAGTGAGATCCTACCTCGAAAAAAAAAAAAAAGTTTGGGCTGGAGAGATGGCTTAGTGGTTAAGCACTTGCCTGTGAAACCTAAGGTCCCTGGTTCAAGGCTCGATTCCTCAGAACCCACCTTAGTCAGATGCACAAGGGGGCGCACGCGTCTGGAGTTCGTTTGCAGTGGCTGGAGGCCCTGGTGCACCCATTCTCTCTTCCTCTCTCTATCTGCCTCTTTCTCTGCCTGTCACTCTCAAATAAATAAATAAAAATAACAACAAAAAAATTTAAAGTCAATTGAGGGGCTGTGGAGATGGCGCAGGAGTGAAGTGCTTGCCACAGGCATAAGGACCTGAGTTCAGATTCCAACACCCACATAAACGCAGATGAGGCGGCACATGTTTATAATCCTAGCACTGGGGAGGTCGAGATGGAAGCCCTGGAGTCTAGACTAGTCTGTGAGCTAGACGTTCAGCAAAAGATCCTCTCTCCGGCTGGAGAGATGGCTTAGCGGTTAAGCACTTGCCTATGAAGCCTAAGGACCCCGGTTCGAGGCTCGGTTCCCCAGGTCCCACGTTAGCCAGATGCACAAGGGGGCGCACGCGTCTGGAGTTCGTTTGCAGAGGCTGGAAGCCCTGGTGCGCCCATTCTCTCTCTCTCCCTCTATCTGTCTTTCTCTGTGTCTGTCACTCTCAAATAAATAAATAAAAATTAAAAAAAATAAGGCTTGGAAATGTGGCCAGTGGGTTCTTAAAAAAAAAAAAAAAAGGATCCTCTCTCAAAGAATAGAGTGGAGGATGACTGCAGACTCCTGACCTTGACCTCTGGCCTCCACACACATGCACACCTGTGCGCACATACCCCCCCCCCACAGGGACGTACATGCACATGTACACACAAAGCACACACACACAAACTCAGCTGGCAGTATTTCTGTGGGTCCAAATTTAGGTGTTCTATTTTCATTTTAATTTATTACTTGTGTGTGGGTACGCGCGTGTCTCCATGTGTATGCCTGCTGTGTTTGTGAGTTTCAGGCACACGAAGGCCAGGGGTTGTGTGGAAATGAGCAGACAACTTTCAGGTCTGTCTTTGCCGGTCCCCCCACTGGAAGCAGAGTTTCTCTTGATCTCACTCTATACTATTGTTCTTTTTGCTGCACTTGCTAAGAGTTTCTGGAAAATTCTCTGTCTCTGCCTCCCGGCTCATGTTACAGAAGCCCACCACAGATTCTGGCTTAAAAAAAAAACAACACTATTTTATTATTTATATTTTGAGAGAGAAAGAGGCAGGGGGGGGGGAGAGAGAGAGAATGGGCACTCCAGGGCCTTCAACCTGCTGTGAACCAAGTCCAGATGAACATGTCCCCTTGTGCGTCTGTGTGACACTGTGTGCTTGTGTCATTGTGTGTCTGGCTACGTGGGACCTGGAAATTTGAACGTAAGCTCTTAGGCTTCACCTTAACCACTAAGCCATCTCTCCAGCCTGCTCCTGGCTTTTTACACAGGGTCTGAGGGTCAAACTTCAGGACTCACGCTTGAGCAGTGAATGTTCCACACACTGAGCCATGTCCTCAGCCCCTAAGTCAACCTTTTAAATGTATTAGATCAAGGAATATTCTCGAGCGTTTAAAATTGTCTATATTAGCATCCATGTTGTCTAAGTAAAAAAAAAAGCATTTTCTGTTAAGATCCATGTGCCATTTATTTCTTTTTCACTGGCTGTAACTTCCGGCACGATATTGAACGGTGATTATAGGAAAAGACATCTTTGTCATTTTCCCAGTCTTAGAGGAAAAAGCATGAGCTATTTTGCCCTTCAGTTTGATGCTAACTCTAGGCATCTCAGGCTTCCTGTGTGAGATTAGAGTGTTCCCATGTAGTTTTAGCTTTCTCAGGGGTTTTCTGGGTGTGTCCATGCCCGTGTGTAGTCCCATATGAGTGAAGGATGGAGACAGGAGGCACAGTTATGGAGATCAGCCAGTATGACCCAAAAATGGCAGCTCCAAATTCAACGAGAGACGCTGTCTCGGGGAAATCAAGAGGGAGAGTGATAGAACAGGATGCCTGGTGTGTTCTTCCGACCTCCTCATATGTGCACATAGCATGTGTACACCTGTGCACACACACGTACATAGATCACACACCCCACATACTACCAATGTACACACACATACATATGCACACAGGTGAAAAAGCGGATCATACCGTAACAGATAAGTGTGGGCTTCTGGGTACTTCCTGGAATTCCAAGCCCTGAGTTCATATCTGTAAATTAACCAAAGAATTGGCAAATCCAGACTAGAGAGAATGACTTTTTTATTGTTGTTTGTTTGTTTGTTTTTCAGGGTAGGATCTCACTCTAGCTCAGGCTGACCTGGAATTCATTATATAGTTTCAGGGTAGCCTCGAACTCACAGTGATCCTCCTTCCTCTGCCTCCCCAGTGCTGGGATTAAAGGTGCCTGCCACCACACCCAGCTTCGAGAGAAATGATTTTTTTTTTTTTTTTTTTTTTTGGTTTTTCAAGGTAGGGTCTCGCTTTGGTCCAGGCTGACCTGGAATTAACTCTGTAGTCTCAGGGTGGCCTTGAACTCATGGCGATCCTCCTACCTCTGCCTCCCGAGTGCTGGGATTAAAGGCGTGCACCACCACGCCCGGCTTCGAGAGAATGATTTTTGAAACACCACATTTTATTCAGATCTCGCAGGGATGTGGGGAGGGAAAGGGCTGAGGAAGGGAAGGTGAAGTGGGAAAAGGGACACATACCACATGATTCAGGAGCCCATGTAAGTGAACATGGACCTTAGATTTTTAAAACATGATCATAATAAAATAGAAAGGGATTTCTCAGAAAGCGTGTGCTTCCAAAGAGATTAAAAGCAATAACAAGAATGGGAAGTGTCCCTTCGCACTGCGGCATGGCTGCCAGGATGGGAGAGGGAGGTCTTACCAGTGGGAAGACTCAGAAGCCCCCCAGCCTCAGCTCCGGAGAGAGCCAGGTGCTCCTGGGCCTTCACGAGGGCCACACGGCTACACATGAGCCTGGCTGGGGCCAGGGGAAGAGCATATGACTGTTTCTTGGTTTGGATGGCTTTTCTGCTTGTTTCTGTCTTACACTTTGGGGCAACTTCTCTCTTTGATTACATGCATGATTTTCCTCTGGTTTCTTCTCCTTGATAGCCTCAGTTTCTCTTCAGTCCATATGCCTGGGGCTTTACTCCAGTTTTCCTTCCTGAAACCTCAGTTTCTCTTAAACAAACCTTATAAACTATGCAGTGTTTCCACATGAGAGTGTTTCCTAAACCCAAGTTTGTGATTTCTCCCTTAAATAAACCCCAGCAACTTAATAATTCATAATTTATTTTTCTCTTTTTATTTATTTTTACTTTATTTTTATTTATTTATTTGAGAGAGAGAAAGAGAAAGAGGCAGAGAGAGGGAGAGAGAGAATGGGCGTGCCAGGGCCTCCAGCCACTGCAAATAAAGTCCAGACACGTGCGCCCCTTTGTGCATCTGGCTAATGTGAGTCCTGGCATATCGAAACAAGGTCCTTTGCCTTTGCAGGCAAACGCCTTAACCACTAAGCCATCTCTCCAGCCCAATTTATCTTTCTTGAGTCTGTCTTTATCAATTCTTTGTGAAAAGTAAGACAGAACCAAAACTTGGGATTCATGAATTCTGGGAGACTCCTCTTGAACCCCAAAGCCTGCATCACTAGCTCCTGAGCACCTTCTTCTGTTTGCCCCAGGCTCTTCTCCTTGTGTCTCAGTTCGAGGAAATTCCAGTGACTCATATTAAACTTCACCAATTCTTTTCTTCACTGTACTATCCATGAGCCATCAAAGCTATTCTTCATACCCATTACCATGTTGATTAGTAGCATTTTCTTTTTTTCCCTTTGTAGCAGACAGCTTCTGGTTCACTGAGATAAACTTCCACATCAGGCACAGTTATGGAGGAAGGGATTTATTGAAGCTTACAGATGCAGGGGAAGTTCCATAATGGCAGAAGAAGCTGGCCTGCTTTCCCAGAACCAAGCAGAGAGAGAGAAGCACAAGCCAAAAGCCAAAAGCCACATAGCACAGCACACTTTGCATATCTTTAGAATGACACCTGAAACCCACCACCACACCCTAAGATCCTCCCAGTGACACCGCCTCTAGCCAGGTGGCTGCAGCTGCAAAACTATAGAGTAATAAAACACTGAATATATTGGGGGGCCATCTATTCAAACTACCACACCCTTGAATCCTACCTCTTCCTCTAGATTGCTGGGATAAAAGGCATATGCCAGCACAACCAGCTACACACTATTTTCATCGATGTTCTCATTATTTTTCTGTGCAGAAATTAGCTATGCGGTGACTTTCATGTTATCGATGCAAAAGACACAGCTCTCCCCTCAGAAGGGTTAAAAGATAGCTCATTCTGGAGCCAAATATGAGTGAGCATGGCCTGGGAAGAGAGTTAGGTTACCCCAAATTCCATATTCCAGCATGTTAACAGTTTCATGAAGGTTTTACAGTTACAGAACTAAAGAGAGTCATAAATCAAGTCAGGTGGGCGAGTTACAGCAAAGCAGAGAACTGTCCACCATGGCCCTTCAGATGCTGTCTCATGATATTCTTCGTCCTTGGGTTGGTGGGAGCTGGGGGTCTGCCAGGACATTCCAAAAAGGTTGCACCTGGGGCTGGAGAGATGGCTTAGCAGTTAAGCGCTTGCCTGTGAAGCCTGAGGACCCCGGTTCGAGGCTCGATTCCCCAGGACCCACGTTAGCACAAGGGGGCGCACGCATCTGGCATACGTTTGCAGTGGCTGGAGGCCCTGGCATTGCCTATTCTGTCTCTATATCTGCCTCTTTCTCTCTCTGTTTGTCGCTGTCAAATAAATAAATAAACATAAACAACAACAAAAAATTTTTTAAAAAGGTTGCCCCTGATCAACTGATAGTCACAGGGATGTTAGGTCAGACACAGAGGAGGGTGATAATGTCTTCTGAGGAGCTAAAGGTCGCCCAAGGTTTTGGTCTTGCAACATCCCATGTCTCTGTGATCACAGGAGCTTTGTCAGTCCATTCAGCCTGGCTGGCATGAGATGTAACACAAACAGCTTTTCTGGGAACTTTAGTTCACAATGTGATCTTCCTTTAGCTAGAGCAGGTGATATGCTGCATAAATACATTTCCTGCTTACGAAAGTACCCACACCTCTGTGAGACCTCGCATGAGGGCGTCCAAGTAACTCCGATCCAGAGTAACTCCGATCCAGAGTAACTCCGATCCAGAGTAACTCCGATCCAGAGTAACTCCGATCCAGAGTTGGACCAGGACTTTGTGGTTGCTATGGTGACCCTCTTCGCTCCAGAGGCCACAAATTCCTCTGATGACTGTTTGTTTCTGTTGGCCTTTTTGGGTGTGGGTCTTCGCTTTGGAAGAGTCTCTATGTCCCTCAGCTCCCCAAACCCTATGCGCTGCCACTCTTGGTAGCATAGACTGGGAATGGGGGAGGGGTGGCCATTTTTTGCCCTGAAGCTCGGGGCCCTACAGAGCTGGGGTGCTGGGGACCTACTGAGTCTTCCCTAAGTGGCAAATTATCCATGTGTCCCTGTTCTCTCTAGGAGGTTTGAGGCTGGTTTCCTCCAGTGCTTGAGGGTACCTTTTTTTGTGGGGAGGGGTTTCAAGGTAGGGTCTCTCGCTAGCCCAGGCTGACCTGAAATTCACTATGGAGTCTCAGGCTGGCCTCGAACTCACAGCGATCCTCCTACCTCCGCCTCCCGAGTGCTGGGATTAAAGGCATGCGCCACCACGCCCGGCTTGAGGGTACATTTTGATCCCTTTTGTCCTGTGAGTTAAGGCTTTGTGGGAGAGGGGACACGTGAGGTTGGAATTTCGACAGTAGCCACTGTTCCCTTTCCCCAGCCAGCGTCCTGGAAGACATTTTCTTTCTTTCTTTTTTAATTTTTTACTTATTTATTTATTTATTTTAAATTTTATTTATTTATTTATTTGAGAGCGACAGACACAGAGAGAAAGACAGATGGAGGGAGAGAGAGAGAATGGGCGCGCCAGGGCTTCCAGCCTCTGCAAACGAACTCCAGACGCGTGCGCCCCCTTGTGCATCTGGCTAACGTGGGACCTGGGGAAGCGAGCCTCGAACCGGGGTCCTTAGGCCTCACAGGCAAGCGCTTAACCGCTAAGCCATCTCTCCAGCCTGGAAGACATTTTTTTTTTTTTTTTTGGTTTTTTGAGGTAGGGTCTCACTCTGGCTCAGGCTGACCTGGAATTCACTATGTAGTCTCAGGGTGGCCTCGAACTCATGGCGATCCTCCTACCTCTGCCTCCCGAGTGCTGGGATTAAAGGTGTGGGCCACCACGCCCTGCGGAAGACATTTTCTTAGGTTTGCCCCTGAGCCTCCCAGTTAAGGGTTTTGTTTCCAGAAGCCTGAGACATACCTTTGGTTGCCAGGGGAGAGAAAGTGGGGGACGTGCGGGGGAGGGTGTGCATGTTCGCATGCACCTAGGGGAGGTCAGGGCAACCTTGGGTGTGGCTCCTCACCTTCCATCTTATGTACCTGATGATCTGGAAGGGAAAACATGAAGAGCGTGTGTACGCCCCCCCCCCCCCCCCCATCCAGCTCTGGCTAGTCCACTTCTGACCTTTAGCGATTCTTTAAACAATTCTTGCTTCATCTCCTTACCTAAGCTTTTAGGGCAGCATCTGTCCTAGGTAAGCAAGCGCTAGAATTCTGTTTCTCCCTGAAGGCCTCTTTTTTCTTTTTCTTGGTTTTAAGTTATTTGTCTGTAACACCAATTCCCTGGCAGATTCAAGAGAAGTTGCTAATTTTGTAGTTTACCTAGCCTTTGTTTTTCTTGTTCTAAGAACAGCAACAACATTCTTTCTGACTTTTAAATCATCAAGCTTTAATCAGAGCCATGCTTTATGTTTAAAATTCTTCAATCTCCGAATCATCAGCTAGACCTGGTGGTGCGTTCCTAAACTCCTAGACCATGGGAGGCAGAGGCTATATGAGAAGTCTCAAAAATCTCGAAAATCAAAACACCCACAGCAAAAACTTTACCACCATTTACTCGATTTTGAATGTTTTCGAGAATATATATACATATATATATATATTTTGCAGTGTTCCCCAAATATATTTGTAAATTATTTGGAAACCAGAACTGGGTTTATTTAATGAAGAGGCTACAAAAATGTGTAAAAAAACAAGGTTTGTGTTCTCTTTCCTTCTTCATTTTTGTATGTCTTTTTTTTTTCTTTTTTTTTCTCAAACTTGGACTTGATTCTGCATTTCATTGCTTCAAGAAAGGTATGTGGCAGGATAAAAAGAATAAGTAACCTCCAAGAATTCCTGGGTTTTGTTTCCAGAAGCCTGTGATAGAACTTAGTGTGTGTGTGTGTGTGTGTGTGTGTGTGTGTGTCTGTCACAGGTGTGTATATTTGGCTGAACCTGTGGAGGTCAGAGGACAGCCTGGGGTGCTGGTCCTCACCTTCCACCTTATTTTAGACAGGGTCTCTCTTACTGTTTGCCAATGTGAATGTCAGATTAGCTGGGCCACGGGAGCGCTGAGGTTTCCCTCACCCTGTCTCCGATTTCTGTAAAGCACTGAGATTACAGCTGCATTGGCTACTTGCATTTATTTAGCTGTAAGTGGATTCTACGGACCAAACTTGAATAACAGCATGCGCTGCAAATGCTTCCAACTACTGAAGAAGCAGAGAGAAATAGAAAACTGGAAAAACAAGAAGCCCTTTGCATTAGGCCTGGAGATCAAGGGAGGCCTTGGAAAAGAGTAAGGAGGAAGGACACAGACAAACAAGGTTCCCAAGTCATCTTATCAAGCAGTCTCTGGCTTATGTGTAGCTTGGAATCAACAGCCCCCCCCCCCCCACAAAAAGAACCCTGTAGGACCAAGGACAATGGTTGTCTCCCTGGAAACCTATGCACCTAACACTTCCACCGATACTGTGATGGTTAATATTGGTTATCAACTTGACAGGTCCTGGAATCGCTTAGGAGACAAAAGTCTGGGCATGTCTATTAGGGAGCTTCAATATAAGGTTCATCGAGGTGAGAAAACCCAGACTGACTGTCACCAGCATCATTCCATGAGCTGGGGTCCCATTCTGCATAAGAAGTGAGCGGAGCACTCATTGCTCTGTTTCCTAACTGTGGGTGCCTGGTGACCAACCGCTTCATGTTCCTACCTTCATTTCTTTACTGCTGTGCTGGAGTGTGACCTCAAACTGCGAGCCAAAATAAACCCTTCCTTCCTTTTTTTAAAAAAATATTTTATTTTTATTTATTTGTTTGAGAGAGCTAGAGAGAGAAAGAGAGACAGAGAGAGGGAGAATGGGAAGGCCAGGGCCTCCAGCCACTGCAAATGAACTCTAGACGCATGCACCACCTTGTGCATCTGGCTAACGTGGGTCCTGGGGAATCAAACTGAGGTGCTTTGGCTTCACAGGCAAGCGCCTTAACTGCTAAGCCATCTCTCCAGCCCCTTCTTTCCTTTCTTAAGTTGACTTTGTCAGGCATTTTGTGACAGCAGTGGTAAAAGTAACTAAGACAGAGAGATGTCTTTACTCTGGACTTTGTGCCACACACTGACGGAACTTGACAGAGGAGGGGCCAGAACACAACATCAAAGTTGGTTGAATCTGGAAAGTAAAAAAGATTTAATACTGCTTGTGCACCTTAATTTATAGACTGAGATACCTGCTTTAAAAATATTCTACCCCTGTTGTTACATTGAAAATGTTTTCAGTGGTAGTTACTTGTGAGTTTTCCCACCCTTCCATACCTGCGCCTCAACTGTACCAATTGCCCCTGGAGTGCAGTGGATGGCAGAGACAATAAGAGAAAGACGCTTTGAATATATGCCATGGGGTTCTGAAAACTGCCTCCCACAACCTAATTCCCTTCCCCACTCCTTCCCTGAGAATCCATGCTCTCTTCTCTGTGTCTCTCTACCCCTTTTTCAATTAGGATGTTAAAACACAGTGTGACTCTTGCAAGTAGGACATGTGTTCACACAAAGCCAGCATATCTATGTGAAGCCATACAGTGCTATGTATATGAGTTGAAATAATTACTGTTATTTGTGTTATAGGCAGCTAACAGGTAGGTGTATTTGTGAATCTGTGGCCAGTAGGAAAATCAGCCCTGGATTCCTGCTTGGGAAGTGGCTGTTGACTAAGAAAGTGTCTTCCATGTTGCCTGTAAGAAGAAACCTCTGGGTGGGAGAGATGCCTGTGAAGCCTAAGGACTCATGTTTGACTCTCCAGGTCCCACATAAGCCAGATGCACAGTAACACAATCACGCAAGGTCACACATGGTCACAAGGGGGCGCACACATCTGAATTTCGATTGCAGTGGTTGAGGCCCTGCCAGGTCAGTGCTCTCTCTCTCTCTCTCACTTAAAAAAGGAGTCTCTGAAACCTACAGAAGCATCTGAATGAAAATGTAAGGCCTTTCTCTGTCCTCGCCAGTTCTGATGCTGAGTGTTAAAGGTGAGTTCATCTCCACACTGTCAAGGCAGAGGAGTATGTGTTTGCTTGTTACTGTTCCTACAGACAAGACCCTGGTGGACTGAGAAGAAGTTTTGGGGGACAACACCTTACACTTCACATGGGTGTGTGTACACATACGTGTGGATGCGTGTGTGTGTGTGCACAGGCATGCAGAGGTCTGAACTTGGTGACAAGTGTTATGTTGGTTTGAGTGCAGTGGATGGCGTCCCCTAAAAACTTGTGTGTTCTACATGTGAGGTCCCCAGCTGGTGGCAGTTTGGGAACTGGAGCCTCCTGGAAGTGATATATTGTTGGGGGCGGTCTTATGAGCAGTATAGCCTGCTTCCCCTTGCCAGAATTTGGCATATTTTCCTGCTGCTGTTCTCCACCTGATGTTGGCCAAAAGGTGATGTTTACCTTCTGCTCATGCCATCATTTTCCCCTGCCACCATGGAGCTTCCCCTTGAGTCTATAAGCCAAAAGAAACCATTTCCTCCCACAAGCCACTCCTGGTCAGATGTTTTCTGTCAGCAACATGAAGCTGATTGCAACAGGGGTTTTCCTCAATTGTTCTCCGTCTTGTTTTTTTCAAGACTTGTTTTTGTTTATTTATTAGAGACAGAGAGGGTGGGACAGAGAGAGAGAGAGAATGGGTGTGCTAGGGCCTCTGGCCACTGCAAATGAACTCCAGACACATGTGCCACCATGTGCTTCTGGCTTATGTGGGACCTGGAGAATTGAACCCGGGTCCTTAGGCTTCGCAGGCAAGCGCCTTAACCACTAATCCATCTCTCCAGGTCTCCGTCTTACTTTTTTGAGACAGGGTCCTTCACCGATTCAGCTAAACTAACTGGCCAGTTATCCCCAAGCGTCCTCTTCTCTCCAGTTCCCCAGCACTGGGATTATAAACACGCAGAGCCACACCTGGCATTTCGTGGGTACTGGAGATGTGAACTGAGAACCTCATCCTTGTGTGGCAAACACTCAACCAACTGAGCCATCTCCCCAGCCTGGGACTGGTTTTTACTTTTGGGGGAAATGTTTCAACACCTCCAAAGTTCACAGCAACCAGATGTTTTGCAGCTGCTGCACATATTGGGCCCAATCTATCGCATCCAGTAAAATCATGTCATGCCCCATCTTTTCTTCTCTCAGCAGGGTACATGACGAAGAAAGCCTGAGGCTAGAGACCTCTTATAAATTGAAGCAAGAGGCAAAAGCCAGGTAAAAGTTTGGTGTGCAAAGAGCCAGCTGAGAGAGGAAGTTTGTCCCTTGTGGGTTTTTTCAAGAATCACGGAAAACACCACGCTCCCACCAGACCTCGGGGTCCTTTGGTGGCATGCTGTGGATGAGCCAGCAGCTGTCCAAGGGGGGCTAGATGCAGGTTAGCACCTGACCTGTCAGTGGAAGACACTATGGAGAACACAAGGAACATTACACAGAAATTGGGTGGTGGGTGTTTTGAGTTTGCTTTCACTACAGAACACTGGTTAGAACCTCCCGTGGGCTTTGAATCCTAATTTGACCCCTTACTTCTCTGTGACCTGAAGTCAGTTACTAACGTGTGAAAAGGAAACAAGAGGACCACAGCTTTCTAGAAGGACTGGGGTGAAGATTACATTGGGTACTGTGTGCCCAGTGCAGGGTATAGAACAGCTTTATAAAGGAGAGGTATTGCCAGCCACATGTGTCGCCCTCGTAAATTAGTCAAGCTTTAGGCTATTACTTTGTATTGTAACCTCGGGGTCACTTCCTACCATGAACCCCTGTTTATTAGTCAGGGTTCTCAAATAGAAGAGTTAAAGGGAGATGTGGTGGGAACCACCACCCCTGCATCCTTCAAATCCTAATTTCTGAAGTCCTCCCAGGGATGTGATACTGTTTTGGGTTCACTATTTTCCCTGGTGGTGGGAGCCTCAATGGCTTCCATTTGGTCTTTCCAACCATAATAGCCCTCACTCCACAAGTCAGGGAGCCAATGTGGGGGTTCTGCCAACCCCTAAGTATATCTATCCCAGTTATGAATTCTGGGACTGGGAAATAACCACAGGGTGAGTTCGGGGACCCACTGTCAGCCTAACATTTGCCAAAACTCCATTGATCACCTGACCCCCATAAGCACCTACTTTAACTGGAGGGCCATGGTGATTTATAGGGTCTCCTGGAATCAATGTCAATTCAGAGCCAGTGTCCAGTAGGCCCCGAAAGATCTGATTATTTCCTTTCCCCCAGTGTACAGTTACCACAGGTCCCTCTGAGGAAGGATAAGTGTAAGCTTAATATTGAAACTTTTGGGGGTTGTAGGAGGATCCTTCCTCGAGGGGAACCAGACACTTCTTCAATCAAGGGGCTCAGGATTTGAAAACTGGTTCAAGTCTGGAAACGGATTAAGAGGCCTTGATTCTCTGTTGCTATAATTCAAATGGCTTTATGTTCCCTTGCTCTGGATCTTTTCTCCTTATTCAGATAAAGAAGGAACCCAGTAGGCTTCTTATCTATTTGACTTTTGAGAACACCATGATTAATCAGCCAGTTACAAAGGTCCATACAAGTCATACCTTTATGTGCATAATTTTGCTTACGCTGTTTATTACAAAAAACACCTTCACCCCCTTTCTTTCTTCCTTCCTTCCTTCCTTCCTTCCTTCCTTCCTTCCTTCCTTCCTTCCTTCCTTCCTTCCTTCCTTCCACTTGGCTGCTGGAGCTGCTCGCTGCCTTCCAGGGTGGATTGAAGACCAGTGCGGACTGAAGACCAGCATCAACTGAAGACCCGCATGGATCAAAACCCAATGGCTCCTCAGGAAGCCTCCAGGCCTTCCGACACCATCTGCAGTGCATCGGGTTTAAGTGGGTCCTGGGAGATCGAGCCTGGGTACTTTAACTTTGTAGGCAAGTGCCTTAACCACTAAGCTATCTCTCCAGCCCTGTTGAGTGTTTTGTTCCAGCAACAGAAAGGTACCAAAAAGAAAGAGGAAAGAAAGAAAGAAAGAAAGAAAGAAAGAAAGAAAGAAAGAAAGAAAGAAAGAGAGAGAGAAAGAGAGGAAGAAAGAAGGGAGAGAAAGGAGAAAAAAGAAGAAAGAGAGACAGAAAGAGAAAGAGGAAGGAAGGAAGGAGGGAAAGAAACAATACAATTTAGGAGGTGAGTCATCTCAGCAACCCCAGCGCCGCATCCATGGAGAGCTGGAGGGCACTTATGGCTGTCCATCTCAGGTCTCATTGTCCACCGAGACCAACCTCCCAGTGCTCGAGGCCAGTGTTGCCATGAGCACTTAACCGCTTCTTTGCCCCTCCTGGATCTCCAGCAGAGCTTAGGTCTGACATGTGTCTTCAGTCAAAAGTTACACAGAGGCTGGAGAGACAGCTTAGCAGTTAAGCGCTTGCCTATGAAGCCTAAGGACCCCAGTTCGAGGCTCGATTCCCCAGGACCCACATAAGCCAGACGCACAAGGGGGCGCACACATCTGGGGTTTGTTTGCAGTGGCTGGAGGCCCTGGAGAGCCCATTCTCTCTCTCTATCTGCCTATTTCTCTCTGTGTTTGTTGCTCTCAAATAAATAAAATTTATACAGAAATGTCTTTGAGATGGTTATGAATGGAGAAAGCAATGGAAATAGTAGTTTTATTTGACAAGTCTATCTACATCATATTAGCCAAAGAGCTGTAGAGAAGTGTTCCTTCTTAAAACGCTTGTGAAATAATATTTTAAAAAGGAAGGTCCCGGGGCTGGAAGATGGCTCACTGTTTAAGGCATTTGCCTACAAAGCTCAAGGACCCTGGTTTGATTTCATAGTATCCATATAAAGCCAGATGCACAAGGTGACACATGCACCTGGAGTTCATTTGCAACAGCTGGGGTACCTGTCGCGTTCATTCTCTTTCTCTCTCCCTGCCTCTTTCTCTTTCTCTCTCTCTAAAATAAATAGAAATAATTAAATAAAGATATAGACGGGGAGGCCCACTTCATCCTTGGCATGTTCTCTTTGTAAAAATCCATGTGTATGTGTATATATGGGTGAATGCGTGTTCACAAGTGTGAGGGTGTGCGTGAAGTGTGTACACAGGCACATGGAGGCCAGAGAACCGTCAGTCTTATTTCTCAGGAATGCTGTCCACCTCTTTTTTAAAAAAATATTTTTCTTTATTTATCTATTTGAGAGAGAGTAAGACAGACAGAGAGAGAGAGAGAATGGGCGCGCCAGGTACTCCAGCTATTGCAAGTGAACGCGTGCGCCCCCTTGTGCATCTGGCTTACATGGGTCCTGGGGAATTGTGCCTTGAACCAGAGTCCTTAGGCTTCACAGGCAAGTGCTTAACCGCTAAGCCACCTCTCCAGCCCCTGTCCACCTATTTTGAGAGAGTGTCTCTTGTTAGCTTGGAGCTAACATGGCTGACCAGCAAGCTCCAGTGACCCTACTGCCTCTACCTCCCCATACTGGGATTGTATTATTACACAACCATTCCTGACATTTCTTTTCTTTTCTTTATTTATTTGAGAGAGGGGAGAGAGAGAGAAAGAGGCATATATAGAAAGAGAGAATGGGTGTTCCAGGTCCTCTAGCCACTGCAAACGAACTCCAAATGCATACACCCCCTTGTGCATCTGGCTTATCTGGGTGCTGGGGAACTGCTAAGATATCTCTTCAGTCTGATTCCTGACTTTTTTTTTTTGTAGTTTCTGGAAATTGAACTTAGGCCTTGTGAGGTAAGCACTTTAATAATTGAGCCATCTCTCCAGTTCCCAGCCTTGGCGCTTTCTAAAAATGCATCCTTAAGGAGAACATTTTGGAAAAGTATTTTACTAGTACTACTAATCACTACCTTTTTATTTATGGTTTCTTTGATGTATTTATTAATTTACTTAATATGTATATATTTTACTACTCAGACGTTATGCAAAAATCATTGCACAGTGCTCTCATTTCATTTCCAAAAATTATCCTAACAGCTTTTAGTCTCAAATTTCCAGGTAAGAAATTGAAGGACCATGGGCTGGAGGGTTTGCTTAGTGGTTAAGGCACTTGCCTACAAAGCCAAAGAACCTAGGTTCAATTCCCGAGGATCCACATAAGCACAAGGTGGCATATTGGGTCTAGAGTTTGTTTGCAGTAGCTGGAGTTCTTGGTGTGTCTATTCTCTCTGTCTCTCTCTCTCTCTTTGTCACTTTTTCTCTTTCTCTCTCTCTCTCTCAAATAAATATTAAAAAATTTTTTAAATTGAAAGAAAGAACAAGACTTACAGGGCCGGAGAAATGGTTCAATCGTTAAGACCCTTGCCTGCCAAGCCTAGCAACCCAGTTTTGATTCCCCAGTACCCACATAAATCCAGGTACACGAAGTGGTGCATTCATCTGGAGTTCATTCACAGTGGGTGGAAGAGGCCTTGATGTGCTCACGTTCTCTCTCTCTCTCCTTGCAAATAAATAAATAAAAATATTAAGAAAAGAAGGTTTACATAGCCTGCCCAGGGTCTTATGGTTGGGTGGAGAGGGGATGAGCTCACTAGTCTGACCGTAAGCTATCCCTTCATGTGGCATCACACTGCTTACCCACACATTCAACGTTCACCTGGGGAAATGGAACCATTTCCTAATCTGGCAGGCACTGAGGTAAAATGCACTGTAAGTCAGGCTGTAGGGCTTGGAGTCTTGACCCTCACACTTGGTAGAGCAGTTCATGAACTTATCTAGGATGAGCTACAAATTTTTCTTGGCATTAGACCCACTCATTGTAGATGATTGGGCAATGTTAATTGCAGACATAGATTCACTTATTATAAAGGGTTATGAATTAATGTGCTTCCTCCCTAGGGGTAGTTGAGTTGGTAGCTGATATTAGCTTAATTGAATTCAATGCTATCTGATGGCTTCATCAGTGCCACTAAGAAGCACAGAGGGCAGACAATTGAAGGCTTCATGAGGGATAAAGCTGGGCTGAAGTGGACGGCCTAATTGTGAACACAGCCAGACTCCCTAATATCTTGTTCAAGTGTAAAACTTGCTACTGTTAACCAGAGCTGAGCCATCTGCATCTCCTGTGTCCCTTTATAGGAACAAGGTGACATCAGGATGGGAACCAGCCCTCAGGCAGGATGGGGTTCTGACCCCTCATGACTGCTGCCCGCGAGGCAAGATGTGAACAAGACATGGCTCACCTCAGGAAGAAAGGTTTGGATTTCGTACACTTTCCACCTCGCCCTACAGGCCAGTCAGTACATGTCGCTGGCAGAGATTAGCAGGACCAAGTGAGGGCTGACCTACATTCGCCAATGCCTTCAAAGAAATGGAAGTGCCTGTCACATGCTCCAAGGAGGTCACTAGGAGAGAGAGGGAAGATGCTTGCCAATGCCAGGAAGTGTGTCAAAGGCTCTGAGCATACGACAGGCTGCCTTGGCGGTGAGTTCACACTCAGGTGAAACAGCGACAGAGATCTGTGGCCTGAGGACTACTGAAAGTTCCCGAAGGGCTTACTGTTCTTTGAGACTGAGTGAAGAATTGATCACAATCTTGAGTAGAAAAGGAATGGCCCCAGCTGGCGGCAGTTAGGAAGCTGAGAATGGGTCCACCATCATGTCCTAAGAACAATGCTGCTAAAGAGAGAAGCTGGGGCTGGAGAGGTGGCTTAGCAGTTAAGGTGCTTGCTTGCAAAGCCAAAGGACCTCAGGTCAATTCTCTAGGACCCACCTAAGCCAGATGTACAAGGTGGCGCATGCATCTGGAGTTAGTTTGCAGTGGCTGGAAGCCCTGGCGCTCCCATCTCTCTCCTTCTCCCTTTCTCAAGTAAATAAAAATAAAATATTACAAAAAAGAGAAGCTGGTTATGTTGATGCCAAACAAGTTTCCACTCATTTTGTTTTTATATCTTTTTATTTACTCATTTGAGAGAGAAAGAGGCAGATAGAGAGAGAGAATGGGCATGACAGGACCTCCAACCACTGCAAACGAACTCCAGATGCATGCACCACCTTGTGCATCTGGCTTACATGGGTACTGGGGAATCGAATCTGGGTCCTTAGGCTTTGCAGGCAAGCACCTTAACTGCTAAGTGTCCATCCTAAAGCCAAAGCCCTGGACTACTGAATTCCAAGGCAGACACTTTGCATGATGCTGTGCCCAGCAGTTGGTACCTCGCCTCATGAGCAGGGCATCCCCTAGCAAACATCCCTGGGAATGGATGAGCCCGCTGAAGGCAACGTACCGGAAGAGCATTCACAGGTCTTGGCCAGAAAACCTTGTGCTACATGACAGGAATGTGTCCATGAAGAATGACTACAAGGTCATTGTGCCTTAGCTCCCCAGCTTCCGCCAAGGGTCAGCTTGGCCTTAGCTTCCTCACCTGTGACGCAGCAGCGCTGGCAAGACACACTACCAGCCCGTGTCAGCTCTTCTATGCACAGCTAGTCTATCATTACTGCAGAGATCACCACCACACTGTCCTGCCCCAGGGACAAGGCCAGCACCACTTCCCTATCCAGCTGTTCATTCTATTGCATAGCGTCCCTCCTGATCAGCCCTAACTGGGAGTAAGGGCAGTGGAGTCATTGTTGGAGCACATGAGATGCCTTGTCTTGGTTTGTCACTTCCATTTCCAACACACACACACACACACACACACACACACACACCCCTGTCTCTGGAGCTCAGACAGCTTGTATAGCAGGAAGAGGCAGTTGTGGTTTTTCCCCCTCCCCAGACACTTCTCCATGCCCCTGAAACAGCAACTGGATAAACACGAGGCTGACGCATCAACTGTGAGTGGATGGGCATGTGTGAGCATCACGAGCCTGCGAGCTGCCGTCTGCCACGTGGCTCTCAATCGCCAGGAACTGACATGCAGGTTCCCAGAGGTGGGGGAATTCGAACAGAATGAAGTGCATTCGAAGCAGCCTGGCAGGAGAACATGGTTAACGCCCTTGGCTCCTTGGAGCGTTCTTGGAGGTCGCCCTCTGGCTGGCCCTGACTATGTAGAGCTCTGATTTCTCCACCACTCATGCGATGCTGATCTTTCTGAATGAAATACCAGAAATCCTCCCAAGCGCTGTGGAAGCACTGGCTCGGTGGCATTTCAAGGCCCTGGGAAGCGAGAAGGGGAAGCAGAGCAGGTGCTCTGCTCATTGTCAAAGGCAAATGCTGACTTGGAAGGTTTTGAGGTAGGGACCGTGTGCCAAACTGAGTGCTGCCAATTTTTAATTACTAGCACAATTAGCAGCCTGGCTTAACAACAAGCCTATTTTGTCAAGCTCTGTTTAAGAACCAGCGAATTGTAGCAAGAGCCCCAAACAGGTGAACTGCATGACTATCTTACACACTCTGAAAACCATGCTCTGTCTGCAGTCTGGGACTTAGCAGCCCTGCCACCAACAGGGTCCAACATTGCCCTTGGCCCTAACTAAATTGGCATAACCACAGAAATCAGATCTCTAAAAGGCCCATCGCTCTCTAATTGATCAAGCCAGAGTAGCAGGTGTATATTAGATCATTGTGATATGCATTCACATTACTCCTTGGAATAAAACAGGACAATCTATCTTCTTGTTTCCATTCCTCATTATGACTATACTTTGAAATGGTTTTGAGCTATATGGGGTGAAGGCATAAAATGCTACTAAGGAACGTCTTCAGAGACAAGATTTCTGGCAAAATCCAGTATCTGGGAGTGTCCACTAGGCTCCGGAATGTTTTGACAATCTTTTGTGGGTTTTTTGGTATGTGCATGTGTGTATGTTCGTATGACATGCCTCTGTGAGGAGGCCAGAGATTGATGCTGGGCCTCTTTCTTGTTGCTCTTCACCCTATTTTTTGAGTACAAGATCTTTCACTGAACTCAGAGCTAACTTATTTGGCTAAACTAGCTAGCCAGCGGGGCCAGGGATCACCTGTCTCCACCTTCCCAGCACAGGGATTGTAAGCATGCATCATAACACCCAGGCTTTATGTCAATACTGGGGATCTGAAATCATGTTTTTATGCTTGAGCAACAAGCACTGTCCCCACGGAGCTGCACCCCACCTTTCACCTTTTTTATTTATTTATTTTTTTGTAAATATCATGGCGCTCTTGATCTTGGAATCCGATGTTCAAATTAGACCTGTGAGACTTAGGTCAGGACTGAACACCCTGATGGAGTAATTGAGAACCCCGAGGAACAAGGGGGAACTTTGTGAAGAAAGGGACACCATAAACACTGCTGGAGCAGAGACACTGCTCTCCAGGACTGAGACAGAGAAGCAGACACCAGCTTCCACTGAGCCTTCAGCTCTTCCATTCCTGGATCAAGACAGCGACTGGCTGAAGCTTCTCTAGGGCTAACTTTAGGCAGAGAGAATATCAGACATGGGTGGGACAGATGGCTCAGCGGTTAAGGCGCTTGCCTGCAAAGCCTAATGACCAGGGTTTGATTCCCCAGAATCCACTTAGAGCCAGATAGACAAGGTGGTGCATGTGTCTGGAGCTCATTTGCAGTGGCTAGAGGCTCTGGTGTGCCCATTCTTTCCCTTTCTATCTGCCTCTCTCTCATAAATAAATAAAGAAAATATAGAATCTCAGACTTCTTGAAAAACGAAATCCAGGCACCTCTCCACTTACCCCCCATTGGATTTCGTTGGCCAGAAGCTCGGTAGCACACAAGTAAAGTTGCTGAGTCAGTCAGTGTGGGCATCTGTAACAAAATGCCTCAGGCTGGGTGTCTTATAAGCGACAGACATTGCTCACAGCTCGGGAGGTGGGGAAAGCCAAGATTAAGACTTCAGCAGACTCAGTGTCCAGATGAAAGCTCAGTTTCTGCTCCTTCTCCTAGACAGCGCCTTCTTGCCCAAAGGCTGCCTTGTAAGGACACCAGCCCTACTCACGAGGGTGGAGTTTTTACCGTCTATTCACTTCCGGAGGCCCCATCTCTGACTGTGAGGGAGTTCAGGTTTGTGGGGGTAGCTGTGTGCAGAGGCCAGAGGACAGCTATGGGTGTCATTCCTCAGGATCACATCCACTTTTCCTTGAGACAGTGTCTCGCGCTGGCTTGGAACTCACAAAGTGGGCTGGACTGACTGGCCAGAGAGCCTCGGGGACCTTACTATCCCTGCCTCCCCAGTGCTCAGGCTGCTAGCCCGGCATTTTTACATGGTCCTGGGGATCAAGCTCCAGTCCTCGTGTTAATGGTGTGCATTTGACCAACTGATCTATCTCTTCCAACCCCTGTACCCCATCTCCTAACAGCACAATTTTCAGTGTATGGATCTCCTCCCCGGATACTGACTCACTGTCCAGGTCCACCATCATAAATCCAGTCACCAACGATAAGCATCACTTTTCTTTATCTGCAAACAGTACATGAAGGAATACAAACACCCCCATCCTTCTGTTCCGTTCATACCTACAACTGGTTTCCAGAGAGTGGCAGCCAAAGGGAAGTCCTGGCAGGTGGCTAGAGGGTGGAGGAAGGGAAGATGTCAAGAATATTCTTGTTTTTTGAGAGAGCGGGAGAGACAGAGAGAACTGGTACCAGCGCCAGGGCCTCAGCCACTGAAATCAAACTCCAGACGCTTGAGCCACCTAGTGGGCATGCGCAACTTTGCACTTGCCTCCCCTCTGTGGATCTGGCTTAGGTGGGACCTAGCGAGAGATGGAACCTGGGTGCTTGGGCTTCTCAGGCAAGCGCCTTAACTGCTAAGCCATCTCTCCAGCCCAAGAATATTCTTTTTTTCTTAAACATAAAAACATTATTTTATTTACTTACTTATTGGGGCGGGGAGATAATGGATGTATCAGGACCTCCAGCCACTGCAAATGATCTCCAGATGCATGCAGCACTGGTGCATCTGGCTTATGTGGGTATTGGAGATTTGAACCTGGGTTGTTAGGCTTTGCAGGCAAGCACCTTAACTGCTAAGTCATCTCTCTAGTCCTCAAGAATATTCTTAATCCTCATTCCCAGCTTCAGGTGATCTCTGTGTCAGTGTGCATGGACCCACAGGGTCCCACCATGGCTCCAGTGTCCTTGGGTGCTCCAAGAACATCTTGGTATCTGCATCTCTGCTTACTGCTGTGTGCCTGTTGGGACTTCGGCTCTTCCATGTGCCCTGTCCTGACCACGTGAGCTCTGCTGTCCTGTCTTATTTATGACTTATGCAAAGGGCTAGCATCCAGACAGATAGTAAGGGTGCTTAACGATCATTTTTCTTTTTCACTGCAATATTTGCAGTACCAGGGAAGTGCCAAGGAGAAGAAATCATTAGTAAAATGAAAGTCTCCTCCCTGTAAGAGGCCTCACTGGCCCTAATAGAGCATGACAGGCTGATGCAGTCAGGTTCGCAGTGCTGGTAGAAATCACCCAACCAAGAGCAGCTAGTGGGGAAAAAAGGTTTATTTTGGCTTATAGGCTCGAGGGGAAGCTTCACAATGGCAGGGAAAATCGATGGCATGAGCAGAGGGTGGACATCACCCCCTGGCCCACATAAGGTGGACAATAGCAACAGGAGAGTGTGCCAAACACTGGCAAGGGGACACTGGCTATAATAACCATAAGCCTGCCCCCAACAATACACTGCCTCCTGAAGGTGTTAATTCCCAAGTCTCCATCAACTGGGAACCTAGCATTCAGGACACCTAAGTTTATGGGGATACCTGAATCAAACCACCACACAGGGGTGTACTGAGAACCCTTTCCCCATACAGACCCGTTTCTGGTCCCACTTGTTATCTGTTTGTTTCCCTAAAAAACACACAAACTCCCAACTGCAGACTTTTGCACATCCATCCTGTCCCCTGAGGCATGAGCTCTGTGACTCGCCTCTGTCTGAATGACAGTCTGCTTAAAGCCAATCATGTGAGCACTGGGATCTAATGCTATACTGCTCTATGGTCTCTCTGAGTTTTGCCAGAGGTCTAGTAGATTTCTGGTTGGCCAATAGGATTTCAAGATCTGTACAGATATGGGATTGTGCTGTGTGTTGTTTCTTATTTTTCTTGAGTGTGTGTGTGTGTGTGTGTGTGTGTGTGTGTGTGCAGATGCACACTCCCCACACAGTGCGTGAGAAGGCCAGATGAGGACATGGATGCCCTTCTCTTGTCATTCATCTGCATAGTTCCCTGTGGCAGGGTCTTCCCCTCCATCCAGAGCTGGTGTCTATCATGGAGCCCCAGCAATTCACCAGTCTCCGATCCCAAGGACTAGGGTTACCAAAATACATGGCTACACCCCAATTTTTTACATGGGTTCTGGGGAGTCAAACTTAGCAGTCTCCTGCCCAGACGCCTCCATGCTTAAACAGCAAGAGCTCTTAACCATTGAACCTGCTCATGTTTCTATTGCTGTCTGCTCCTTCCTCCCTCTCCATCCATCCAGCTCCCAGCAATTATAATGTCTAGAACTATCCAGTACATTGAGCAAATATTGATACACTGCCTAAACAAACCCTGAGCTAGGAAGGCTCGGCTCACAGCTATTTGTCAGGACGATGTGCTTTCTACGCAAGCAATGCTGGTGTGCCAACCTGCCCTCTCCTTACCAGGACCCTCCCCCCCCCGCCATGTGGCATGCAGTCTCCAGGCCCAGGGATTGATCAGCCACCATTTTCATTTCTCCCTGGGCCTTGTGTGTTTAAGCTGCAACTGCAGTGCTGTTGTTTTTCCTCCTGAAGGGGATTCTTGCTGATGACATCCATGGCAGAGACGAACTCATGCCTGAAGAGATAAATTATTTATAGAGAATGGTGCCCTAATGGACTATGTGATCAATACTGCTTATAATAGCACAGCAGTGGGCAAAGCGAGAACAGCTAGAACCCACAGCTGCACCATCCTGAGAAGGCGGGGCTCCACCAGGTAGCAGAAAGAGGGTGCTCCTGATGCCAATCTCAGAGCAGTTTCGGCTGAAAAAAATAATCAGTGTTCTTCTTCTCCTCCTCTTCATCCTTCTTTTATTTTTATTTATTTATTTGAGAGTGACAGACAGACATAGAGAGAGAGAAAGAGGCAGAGAAAGAGAGAGAGAGTGAGAATGGGTGCATCAGGGCCTCTAGCCACTGCAAAGGAACTCCAGACGCATGTGCACCCTTGTGCATCTGGCTAATGTGGGTCCTGGAGAATTGAGCCTCGAACCAGGATCCTTAGGCTTCACAGGCAAGTGCTTAACTGCTGAGCCAGCTCTCCAGCCCTATTTTTTTTAATTTAATACTTTTTATTTATTTGCAAGCAGAGAGAGAGAGGATGAGTTCACCTTGTGTTTCTGGCTTTAATTGGGAATTGAACCCAGACCACGGGCTTTACAAGAAAATGCCTTCAACCACTGAGCAATCTCTGTAGCTCAAGGTGCTGGGATTTAACCAGAGGTCTTGTGAATGCTAGGAAAGTTTCTATGACTGAGATATATTCCCAGTGGGTATATTTTCTTTTAAGTATATTTACTGATGATTTGTATGCAAGGCAAGAGAGAGAGAATGGGTGTGCCAGGCCCTCCTGCCACTGCAAACGAACTCCAGATGTATGCTCCACTTTGTGCATCTGGCTTTACATGGGTACTGAGGAAACAAATCCCAGCTGTCAGGTTAGGTTTTGCAAGCAAGCACCTTTAGCCACCAAGCCATCTCTCCACCCCCTTCTTCTTTTAAATTTAAAGAGACAAGTGACTGAAATGTCTCTAGCATTATCCACTCACCAAAGGCCCATCTTGCTGCTCTAGTCTGGCAGTGGCCATGTGTTTCTGAGCTTTCCTGGTAATTCTGAAGAAACAAGGCTGGTTTTCCCCGTATGTTGGTACATGGGCAGCCAGCAAGGAATGAGGACATTAGTATCTGGTGCATTGCATTAACTGCTTCACTATAGCACTCAGCTCCAGGTCCTAGGCAACATCCAGTATCTGGGCGTGCCTCTTTGTGCAGATGTATGGTCCCAAGTTTAAATTTCTCAACATTTTACTCTTCTGGGCTGCTAGAAAGTTCCACTAGGATGTCCTACAGAAATTTCAAACTCAATGTGCCCAGACTAGAAGAATGACCATTCTTATTTTCCCTTTCACCTACTACCTCATGCCTCTTGTCTGCTCCCTTCAGAAAATAAAAGCAAATAAATTACCTACCATGGGGCTGGAGAGGTTGCTTAATGGTTAAAGCTCTTGCCTGCAAAGACTAAGGTCCCAGGTTCAATTCCCCAGTACCCATGTAAGAGAGATGCACAAGGTGGCACATACATCTGTAGTTCATTTGCAGTGTTGAGAGGCCCTGGCATACATATTCTCTCTCTCACTCTCTCTGTCCCTTCCTCCCTCTTAAATAAATAAATAAATATATAAATTAGTAAAAAAAAAAAAAAACTCACTGTGTTTCCCTTGTGGTCCACAGCCTATCACTGCCATTGTGTGGCCATGCGTGCTCTGACATTACACACTTTCGAGGTCAAGTTCAAATGTTACTCCTTCCCTGAACCCTCCTGTCCAGCCCTGGCTCTTGGTTTCCCTCCGCAGCACACTTACAATTCTAGCTGACGTTAGGAGGTGCTTAACCATGCAGCATCTCTTGAACTCCACAGTGACCTACCTCCTTAGGGTATGGACCATATCTTCACCATCTTTGAATGCCTGGGAATGCTAACACAATGCCACAGCTGACTTCGATTTAGAGTTTGCTGACTAACTGTCTGAGTGAACAGATCTCTGTGCAAACAGTGGAGTTGGCATAGCCTGGCTCATTTTTGTCGTCAGATCTCTGAGAGTACGTAACAGAAACGAGCGAGACGGGACTTAGCTACGTCAGAGGCATTCTGGGTGAAGGAGCCCCAAATCTGTTTCCCTTGAGCCCCTACGTTCCCTTTCCTAGATTCTTAGAAATGTTTCACAAAGGCAGTAGGAGGTCCTGGTATTGTTTCGGAAACTCAAGTGGGATTGAGGAACTCAGGAATGGTTCTTTCTAGATGAACGGAGAAAGTTCTTTCTAGATGAACAACTGATACGGGCATGGAGTAGCCACGCCAGGACAGCTCAAGACACCAGAGTAGAGAAGGAAAGAAACTGTTCAGGATCCCTGTGGCAGGCGCTGAAAAGTGTGGCATGCCACCATAATGATGGGCACTATTACAATTAGGCACTAATAACCAAGCCATGTTGGTAACAGTGGCCCGGGGCTCCTCCCTCCAGCCCCCGCCCGCACACATAGGCAGACTTGGTCTCTTCGCTCTACATTGGTGGGGTTGTCCTGGCAGACAGGGGACAAAGAAAGACACAATTGTTTTTTGGATAAAATTCATACAAGTGCCTAGCCCGTTGTAGGATACTTGGTAAACAGTAATTTCTTTCTGTCAACCTTCAATTGGCGTCATTGCAGATGCACCTGGGTGGGGCTTAGACCCGGGCTCCCTTCAGATGTCCCTTAGGACACTGAGGTTATGTTTCATGAATTCACAAGGGGGGTAGACAGAGATTTGCAGGCGGCAAGGCTTCAGTACACGCATCACATCCCTTTCACAACATGGGTGACACCAAATCTCTCCTTGTTACTCAGCTCAATTGTTGTTGCACTGAGAACTTTAATTTTGTATTTTCTCACTTGGGTGCAATTAAGTTTTCAAACATAAAATTGAGCTAATGTCATCATTGAACATTTCATTTACTTTTTTTTTTCTTGTAAAGGAAACCACCCCAGAATATATTTGGCTGTGTGATTGCATAGACACATTTAAATATTAAACTGAGTAACTCATCTCCAATCTACTTTTGTTACTGGCTCTCCACTCTCTATGGGGGAAGGAGCACCAAGCTTCATGATGTTCTCAAATTCACTTTGGTCTCTTGTGAATGACAAGAGAATGACTAGGCTAACTTGCTTCCCTTCTAATCTTAGCAAATCACCTGATTATCATTGAGGGCAATATCCATTCTGCAGACACTGTCCAACATGACCTCAAGACTAGGAATAGTAGCTGGCTTATTTTTAGTACACTTTATGTATGAATGGTGGAGAGACGGATGCCTCAGATAACTCAACAGCTTTAGACAGTCTTAAATTGGCTACGTGCTCATGCCCAAAACCAAACCCATAATTTGCTATCATTTCTTCAATTTCCCCCAGTTCCTTTGTGAAGGCAAGAAACTCAAAGAACTGTATCTCTGATGGTTTTTTGGAATCAAGGTTTTACTTTTTGTTACTTTTTTGTTGTTGTTGTTGTTATTTCGAGGTAGGGTCTCACTCTAGCCCAGGCTGACCTGGAATTCACTATGGAGTCCAGGGTGGCCTCGAACTCATGACAATCCTCCTACCTCTGCTTCCCGAGTGCTGGGATTAAAGGTGTGCACCACCAAGCCCGACTTTTGTTGCTGTTGTTGTTACTTTTGTGTGTGTGTGTTTTGTTTCTGAGGCAGGGTCTTACTCAATATTCCAGGCTGGCCTCAGACTCACAAAAATCCTCCTGCCTCAATCTCCTGAGTGCTAAGATTAAAATATGTGAGTCATAAGGCTGGAGAGATGGCTTAGCAGTTAAGGCACTTGCCTGCAAAGTCAAAAGACCCTGGTTCAATTCCCCAGCACCCACGTAAGCCAAATACACAAGGTGGCACATGCATCTGGAGTTCATTTGCAGTGGCTGGAAGCCCTGGTTCACCCATTCTCTCTTTCTCTCTCTCTCTCCCTCTTTCCCTCTCTCAAATAAATAAAATAAAATAAAATATTTTTTAAAAATATGTGAGTCACCATGCCCAGATGGGTTTTCCTTTCTGTATAATTTATCCCTTGGTGCATGGCAGGTCTTTCACAATAAAACATTACTAAAGGCATGAACAAATGAGAAAGATCCCCTTTGTGGCTAGGGTAAGCAATTTGTTAAGGAGCCTCATTTCACAGTTTTTTAATTTAAAAAAAAATAAAAGAAAGAAAACTAGCTAAAAGCTGGAGAGATGGCTTAGTTGTTAAGGTCTACAAAACCTAATGACATGTATCAATTCCCCAGTACCTATGTAAAGCCAGAAGTAGTGGAGTGTGCATCTGGACTTTTTTTGCAGTGTCTGGAGGCCCTTGGGTGCCCATTCTCTCACACTCTGTCTTTCTCTCTCTTCTATCTCCTTCCACTTGGAGATAAAAAAAAAAATAATATTTTTTTAAAGACTAGCTGATCTTAGTCAGGTGTGGTAGCACACACCTTTAATCCCAGAACTTGGGAGGCAGAGGTAGGAGGATCGCTTTGAGTTTGAGGTCACCCTGAGACTCCATAGTGAATTCCAGGTCAGCCTGGGCTAGAGTGAGACTCTACCTTGAAAAACCACACACACACACACACACACACACACACACACACACACAAATTTGCTGATCTTAACAATTATTTAGAAGCATGCTTCATGTGTTCTGGGGAATTAGGCTTCTCTTTAGAAGCATCAATTCTCAAGAGAAGTGTCTATAGAATTCCACGGCAGGGTGACTGTGTGTAGGGAAACATCCCTCAAGCATCTAGAGCTTCACTGGTGACTTCACAACTACCCTCCAGATTTATTTGGTTTGTGGGATTGGGAGGACCAGGACAAGAACTCTTCCTATAGAAAGTGTTTGGGATCACAATCCCACCAGGGCAGAAGTGACTGCAGATACCTTAGCAGGAGCCTCTCGAGAGCCAGCATTTAGTACAATTGCCATCTCTGAGGTAAAAGCTGCAATTGAAAGCTTGACCCTCCGTGGTAAATGAAAGGGTGAAGAGACTACCTATAGCCGCAAGGAAATGATTGGCTTTAATATGTGTAAAGCCTGCAAGTACAGAAACGCTGGAGGAAAGAGACTTTCTGATTTGATATAGTCCATCCCCCTGACTCCACAGAGATGAACTGAAGGAGGGTTAGCCTTTTGCATGAAAGTCCGTAGGAAGGAAAATTCAATGCCTCACTGTTTCAGAACTTACTAGAAGGCCAAATGAAAGAGTTCCTTCTACTACACATTCCACACAGACACGTTCATCCTCCTGGCCCAGAACTTCAACATGCCCTATGTGGAAATATGAAATCAGCTTTTTTTCCTTTATCTCCTCTTTTTTTTTTTTTAACATGTGTATGAGTGCTCACCTGTGTGTAAAGGTGTGTGTGTGTGTGTGTGTGTGTGTGTGTGTGTGCGCGCGTGTAAGCCAGAAGACAATGTCAGGCATCTTCATCAGTCACACTCTACCTTATTCTTTGAGATAGGATCTCCTGCGGAACCTACAGCTCTCAATTTGGCTACACTTGCTAGAAATCAAATTTTAGGGTTCTTCCTGTCTCAGCCCCCCACCCACCCAGTGCTGGGAATATAGGCATACATGACTGCACCCGGCATTTTACATGGGTGCTGGGGATCTGAACTCAGGTTCTCATGCTTGTCTGGAGAGGGCGTTACCTACTGAGCCACCTCCTCAGCCCCTCTCGATCCTTTTCAAATTCAAATTTTCTCCTCTTGGATCCCACTTGCTGTCTAACTGTGTGGATCAGGACCTTCCCGTTTCCCTGGAAGTCTGGTTCCCAGTGGCCAAGTTCCACTCCCCAGGCCTGGGCTTTCCCCAACATGCGTCATGGCGGAAGGTGACTGCCTAAGCCGCCACGATGCGTTGCCAACCGAAGGAGGTGCCCGGCCGCAGTTCTGAGGTGACTCACCCCAGAAGCCTGCCTCATATATGCACACTATGCGTTTCAAGACAGGAAGGAATGATCCCTTCATCTGAAACCACCATGTTAATCCCCTTCCTTAAAACCAAGTCAACATGAAGGAGCAGGGGCAGAATTCTCACTAGTGTTGTAGACATTTTCTTTTTTTCCTTCTTGGTCTCACATGGTTTCCTTTTGATCAACAAAGGGAGAGCTTTACAGGGTCTGTGCTTGGTATGAACAATCCAAGAGAGGCTTCGAGAGCTTGCATGAGAGCCCTCCAGCGCAGGCTCGGTGGGATTCAGCTCTTTCCCACCGGGCCCGCCGGGCACCGGCACCAGGCTTGCAATCCAGGGCTGGGCAGAGCCTGTGCCAGCGCCTGCACGCGCATTAGCAGTGATGATTCGTGGCTGAGCTTTCTAAGCTCCCAGGCAGCCCAGAGCACCTGGAGGATAAGCGCAGCGCTGGCTGTGGTTGCCCGGGCTTCGGAAGAAACCTGAAAGCCTGCCAGCCAGTGGGCAGGTGCAGGCTCTGGTCCTGCCTGATTGTGCTCCAAGAAGGGCAGGCTGAGACGGGCACGGATGGGAAACAGTGAGGAGCCAAGGGGAGGGTACTACCTGCTCCTGGCACTCCAGCTTTGAGTGTGTGGCAAAGCAATTCTGGTCCTTTGCTTACAAAGAGCTCGTTACAACTAGGAGCCCTTTCAGGTAGGGAAATTATGCTCACAATCATGGCCAATAGCCTCCCACCAGCACCTCACCTGTTGACCTTGTTCCTGGACCCAGGAGAAATGCCATCTCCCAGCCCTTTCCAATTAGCTGGGCCAAGTGCCTGGGTCTGTCCTAGCGGAGTATGAAAATAATGAGGTTTATTGCCTCTGAGCCAGTCATATAAGACCTGTGTGATCTTGCACACTCGTTCTCTCTTGAGTGCGACCAGGGACAACACCCAGCATGAACTTGGGAAACCCCATGACAGTGGGGAACAAATGATGAATGAAAACTAATCATTCTCAGGGCTGGGAATATGGCTCAGTAGTAGAGAGTTCATGGCCTAGCACACAAGACCCTTAGTTCCATCCCTGGCCCTGCAAAAAATAAAGTACTAGAAAGATGGCTTGGGCTGGAGAGATGGCTTAGCGGTTAAGCACTTGCCTGTGAAGCCTAAGGACCCCGGTTCGAGGCTCGGTTCCCCAGGACCCACGTTAGCCAGATGCACAAGGGGGCGCACATGTCTGGAGTTCGTTTGCAGAGGCTGGAAGCCCTGGCACGCCCATTCTCTCTCTCTCCCTCTATCTGTCTTTCTCTCTGTGTCTGTCGCTCTCAAATAAATAAATTAAATTAAAAAAAAAAGAAAGATGGCTTAATGACTAAAATGCTTACTGTTCAAGCACAGGGAGCTAAGCTTGGCTCTCAAGTAGCCATGTAAAAATGTCAGGCCAGGCAAGTGTGCTCCTGTAATCCCAGAGTCGGGGAGGCAGAGACAAGAGGATTCCCAAGGCTTGCTGTCTAGTGAGGCTACTTGAATCAGTGAGCTCTAGGGTCACCGCAAGCACCTGCCTCATAACACAAGGTGAAGCATGACTAAGGAAGATCCCAACATCAACCTCTGGCCTCTACCCACAGCACGTGTGTGCAAACATATCTCCACATACTTAAGCACTCACACATACAGAAATGCATAAACATGCACATTATACACACACAAGAAATTAATTACAACTATGCTTGCGTTAAGACATTGAGACTTTGGGGTTGTTTTACAGTAACTAGCCTTACTTACCTTGACAAATACAACCATTTTCTTTCACACCAGCTCCTCTTCTGAAATTTTTATATTAGCGAATAAAGGTTCATTAAAAATAAAGACTCATAAAAGAGCAGGTGACATTCCAACTCGTGGGGAGATGTACAAAGTTTTTAGCTGTCTCAGAATTACCTGCAGCCAGTATTGCTCAAAGTAAGCAAATTCCATTGTAAAGCTTTAGTAATTTTGGTTTAGCCACAGATATGTGAGAAAGAGAAAGAGAGAGAGAGAGAGAGAGAGGGGGGGGGGAATATGAATGGGCTGCCAGCCTCTCCCGACATGTGCTCCACCTTGTGCATCTGGCTTATATGAGTCCTAGGGAATCAAACCTGGGTCCTTTAGCTTTCTAGGCAAGCACCTTAACCGCTAAACCATTTCTCCAGCCTGAATCCTAATTTCTTGCAAGAAAAAATAAGAAAGAAGTGTGATGGTAATTCTGAACTGATTTCTTTTCCTTATAAATTTTTATTATTTCTGAATTGGTATTTAGTGTCACATTTATGTGTTCACGTTTGGTTTTGTGTGTTTGAGATGCAGAGTCTTGTGTATCTCAGGCTTCTTTGGAACTGGCTTTGGTAGCTGAGGATGACCTTGAATTTCTAATCTTCCCGCTCCTACAGACAGAGTGTCGGGATTATAAACCTGCACCCTGTCCCAACACGCTGTGCTTAACCTTCCTGCACACAGGACCCCTCCATGACAATGTCTTGCACTCTACACAATGATTATCATCATGTCCTATAGTTTACTGGATATTTTAAAATATCCATGTTTAGTCTTATATCTTGGGATCATTCCTCTGGTCATTTTCTTTTCTTTTTATTAAAAGTATACATTTTATGGATACATCATGTGTTGGTACCATCTTTTCCCTCCTCTCTGCCCCCATTCCACTGAGGGCCCTCCTCAGTGGGGTTGCTGGAATTCCCCATGGGGATGTAGAAAGGATGAGACCATGGAAGTTAGAGAAAACAGTGAGTGATTACAGGTAAGGAATTGAAGAAACTCTCCAAGATCTTAAGGCTGATGATCCCTGAGAGATAAGCTGTATTCAGGACTCCAGCCTGGCGTGGACACCAACAAGAAAGAAAGACCCTTCTCCACCCTCCATGGTTGGTTCTGGCTATAGGACCCGTATATAAGCTTCCAGCAGGAACTGGGGGAGGAGCATGATTCAGAAAAACAACAGAAGCCTCCAGTGCTAACGAAACCTGAGGCACTAGAATGTTTCATGTTCGTGGTAAAGAACTAGAGAAGGCTTTATGATAGTCCTGTGGGGATTTCTGAAGGCCAGAGTTGTGTAGCAGAAAGATGACACCTGTATGTTCCAGAAGGCCCTGGGAGTTGTTGAGAGAGAGCTGGCATGCAGAGCCTGTGGTCTGCAACACGATGACTCAGCAGTCCCCTGCTGGACCAATAACCGAGGGCCAGATGGCAAGGTGGACACCTCCAGGGAGGCCAGCCTACTTGGCTAATGATCCTGAGAGCCAGATGTCCCCTCCCAAGGCTTGGCACTACCTAAGCCTCCAAAATGTAGATGATGCCCAGGGAAGGGAGAAGGGGAGAAGCCAAATCCAAATGAAATTAAATGAAACCCCAGAAGAGCTGCAGGTGAAGAAGTAAACAGGAAGAAAACAAAGGAAAATGCTTCTAACTCACCGAACACGCGGGCTGTGGTAGCGTGAGTCAGGTGTCCCCTATAAACTCAGGTGTTTGAATGCCAGGTTTCCGGATGGTGGAGATTTGGGAATTAATGCCTTCTGGAGGTGGTGTATTGTTGGGGCCGGGCTTATGGGTGTTGTAGCCAGTTTCCCCTTGCCAGTGTTTGGCCCACTCTCCTGTTGCTATTGTCCACCTGATGTTGGCCAGGGGGTGATGTCCACCCTCTGCTCATGCCATCATTTTCTCCTGCCATCGTGGAGCTTCCCCTTGAGCCTGTAAGCCAAAATAAACCTCTTTTTCCCACAAGCTGCTCTCAGTTGGGCGATTTCTACCAGCAATGCAGACCTGACTGCAATAGCCATGAAGCAGAGGTCTCTGCGAGTGTCAAAGATAGACAAGAAGGCAGTTCACGTGAGAAGCTTCGTGACTTTGGAATGATGAGAAGTACCCGATTCTGCTGCATTCATATTGGCATTGCCATGTGAACTTCCAGCACCTGAAAGGGGCTTTTCTCCTTGGATTTAAGATTTCCATCTTGCAATACCCAAGTTTTTTTAAGATTATTTTTATTTTTATCTATTAGACACAGGGAGGGAGAGAGAGAGAGAGAAAGAAAGAGAGAGAAAGAGAATGGGCGCAGCAGGGCCTCCAGCCACTACAAGCGAACTCCAGATGCATGTGCCACCATGTGCATCTGGCTTACATGGAACCTGGAGAATAGAACTGGGGTTCTTAGGCTTTGCAGGCAAACGCCTTAACAGCTAAGCCATCTCTCCAGCCCCACAAGTTATTGTTTTAATTCTGTATTTACTTATCTGTGTGTGTGGACAAGCTCAGGTGTCATTCTTTGGGAACTCCATCCACCCCCAATGTCTCTTATTGGTGTGGGACTTGCCAATCACACTAAACTGGCTGGTCACTGAGCCCCAAGACTCCTCCTGTCTCCACCTACCCAGGGCTCATACCCAACATATAAACATGAATTCTGAGGATTGAAATCAGAACCTCATGTTTGCAAAGCAAACATTTTATCAGCTCAGCTATCACCCCAGCCTTATGATATACGCATTACTGGAGAGTTGGAGACATATTAATCTTCTCAATCCTTCCTTAATATAGCCATGTATACAGCATTTGTCTGAACCGAATGCCAGCAAGGGATATTTTCTACATAAGAGAAGTAAGGGATGAGGGATGGGCTGGAAGGAAGGGCTTGAGAGGATAACAGGAGAGAATGAGGGAATCAAATGGCAAATAACATGCAGGGAGAAAGAAGAAAGGAAGGGATGGATGGAAGGAGATATAAAGAAGAGAGAGAGAGAATAGAAGGGAGGGAGGGAGGGAAGAATAAGGAAAGAGAGAAAGGGAGGGAAGTAGACAAAGAGGGAAGGGCTGAAGATGGCTCAGTTGGGACAGTGCTTGTCACACAAACATAAAGACTGAAGTTCAGATTCCCAGTGCCCACATAAAATGCCAAGCATGGCAGCATATGCTGCCAATGCCAGCACCAGGGAGATGGATACAGAATGATCCCTGCAGCTTATTGATTAACTAGTCTAGTCAAATTGATGAGCTCTGGGTTCTGTGAGACATCTCGACTCAAAAAAAATTAACGTGAAAAGCCAGGCGTGGTGGCACCATGCCTTTATTGCCAGCACTCAAGAGGCAGAGGTAGGAGGATCACTGTGAGTTCCAGGTCAGCCTGGGACAACACAATAAATTCCAGGTCATCCTGGGCTACAGTGAGACCCTACCTCAAATACATACATACATACATACATACATATATATATGTATGTATGTATGTATGTATGTATATATATCATGGAGAGTGATTGAGGTTGACACCCAATCTCAAGGTCTGGCCTCCATTTGTACACACACACACACGTGAACCTGCACAATTGCAAACCTGCACACACACATGTACAAAACGAGAATGAGAGGCATGGGGGCTGGAGACATGGCTTTGCAGTTAAGGTGTTTGCCTACAAAGCCTAAGGACCCAGGTTCAACTCCCCAGAACCCACATAAGCCAGATGCACATGGTGGTGCGTGTGTCTGGAGTTCGTTTGCAGTGGCTGGAGGCTCTGGCACACCCATTCTCTCTGTCTCTCTCTCTCTCTCTCTCTCTCTCTCCCCCATCTCATGAACAAATACATTACAATAAAATATGTTTTAAAAGGAGTAGCATGATTCCTCTGAATGCAAACTTTTTCTACCTGATAATTTTGGGTAGGGACAGCTGTCAGGACAGAACTGTCATTACATCCTGCAGACTGGCTGGCTTTCCTTGAGTCGCTGCCCTTCCAGAGGGAGGGGTGGTGTCCCTGTTTTATGTAACTCATGTCTAAGTGCCACGTTGGCTTTGGCAGCAGCGGGTACAACAACAGTGTTCATGTAGAGCAGCCAGACCCCTCTAGAACATTCCCTCTGTGTGCTGATAAGCGCCTCACACACAGTCATGAATTCATTAAGTCCACCAGTACACCTGCAAGGCAGATGCCTATTAAATTAATTAAGAACCGATAAATATCATTTCGGTGTAGAGATGGTGCCTCTAACAGGCAGAAAATATGATTCTGAAAAGTCCCAGGGCTTGTGAAATAATGGATTTCTCATGAGGAGTTAAATCAGACTCCGGTGCCACGAAGCTGTGGCAGGGAAGAGCATATAAAGCAGGTGTTCGCTGTGACATGAATCTGAAAAGTTAAGCCAGGAGAGAGGCAGGTAAATAAGAGCGAATGCAAGACCAAAATCCCACATCAAGGGCAGGGACAAGCAGAGAGTCACAGGCAGCCACCCAAAGATACTATTAAGAAGGAAGAAAACAATATCCTGTCCTTTGTGTATAAGGGTAGTGAATTATTAGGGTTTTTTTTTTTCTTTGTCCTCTTGTCGTGACCTTGTGATATTGAGCAGTCTCCCCTCAGACAATCGGAGTTGACATCAGCTACGCTCTGAGATCAATAAACATTTCGGAGGATGTGGTGGAAACGTGTTCCCAGAGGTAAAGCTGGCAGCCCGTGTATCTCCTCCTGCCCAGTGATACCTGCTTTGCTGAGAGCTTAGGATGGGGAAATGGTGTCAGCATCCTTCAGTGGCATCCGTGAGAGAGGCTTTTCCAAGTGTGCTTCAGGGATGAGCCAGTCTGCGGGTTATTTTCCACTCGCCCAGGCACGTGGCCATTCATTAAATCTGGAAATAAATCATGCTCCGGACCCCAGGGGAACTGTATCTGTTTGGCATGTTTCTAATTCAGCCCGTCTAGCTAGGAAAGACAGCCCCTCTCCACCCTGACTGGTTCGGAGGAAATAAATTGTTGCTGATTTTCAGCCTCTGTGCCTTAAGAGATTGCCCGCTGCTGGTTGGGGATTTCCCAACACATTTCTCAGAAGGACCACGCTCATCAAATGCGTTTTGGGCTGGATCCTTGTGAACAGCAGTGCCAGTGGGGTTGTGAGGCACCTCTGTGATGCACCTGCCACAACCAGATACCGATTCAAACCGAGACCCACGGAACAACCCTGCACGAATGTACCAGAGCTTCTGACATCATGCTCAGAGCAGTGAGCCTGAATTCTCCATTCACAATGAAAACCAGCCAGAGGGCTGGAGAGATGGCTCAGCAGTTAAGGCATTTGCCTGCAAAACCTAACGACCTTGGTTTGATTCCCCAGTACCCACATAAAGCCAGATGCACAACGTGGTACATGCATCTGGAGTTCATTTGCAGCAGCTGGCCCTGGCATGCTCATTCTCTCTATCCTCTCTTTATCTTTCTCTGCTTGCAAATAAATAAATAAATAAATAAATAAATAAATAAATAAATTTTTTAAAGAGCTACCCAGGAAATGTTACATATGTGATTCCTGGAATTCAGTCTCACTGGTACTGAAGAATAGATCCATGCCTAGGACGTTGGACTCTGCACTGCCGTGGGGTCCTTGGGTGCATGCATGCAGGTCTTGTGCCTATATTGTGAGACACTGTCTCCTAGCCCAGCACCGTGAGCACTATCTCTTCCCAGCTCTGCTCTCACTGTATCTCCTTACTGGTCTTATTAGCCCACAGCCTGGGCCCTGGCACTTATTATGTATTCTCCTTCTTTGGTGTGTGTGTGTGTGTGTGTGTGTGATTACTGTGTGGCACGTGTGTGTGGGAGTGCCCATGTGTGCATGTGTAGACCAGAAGTCAACGCTGGGTACCTTCCTCCATCACCCTCTACCTCTTCCTTCTTCTTTGTCTTCTCCTCCTCCTCCTCCTTCTTCATCTTCTCCTTCTCCTTGTCCTCCTCCTCCTCTTCCTCCTTTTTTTTCCTTTGCTCCCCACCTTCTTTTTTTTAATTTTTATTTATTTATTTATTTGAGAGCGACAGACACAGAGAGAAAGACAGATAGAGGGAGAGAGAGAGAATGGGCACGCCAGGGCTTCCAGCCTCTGCAAACGAACTCCAGACGCGTGCGCCCCCTTGTGCATCTGGCTAACGTGGGACCTGGGGAAGCGAGCCTCTAACCAGGGTCCTTAGGCTTCACAGGCAAGCGCTTAACCACTAAGCCATCTCTCCAGCCCTCTCCACCTTCTTTTTTAATATTTGTTTACTTATTTATTTGAGAGAGAGAGAGACAGAAAGGAACACACACAGAGAGAATGAGTGTGAATGTGCCAGGGCCATCTGCCTCTGCAAATAAACTCCAGATGCATGAACCAACTTGTACATCTGGCTTTACCTTGGTACTGGCAAGTCAAACCCGGGCCATCATGCTTTGCAAGCAAGTACCTTTAACAGCTGAGCCATCGCTCCAGACCCACCTTCGTTATTTAAAATTCTTTTTAAAAAATGTTTCTATTTATTTGCAAGGGTAGAGAGAGAGAGAGAGAGTGTGTGTGCCAGGGCCTCCAACTGCTACAAACAAATTCCAGATGCATGCACCACTTTGTGCATCTGCCTTTACATGAGTACTGAGAAATCAGGTCGTTAGGCTTTGCAGGCAAATGCCTTAACCACTGAGCTGTTTCTCTAGCTCCCACCTTTTTGCGGGGGCGATTACGGGCATGCGCGCCATGCCTGGCGTCTCACATGAGATCTGGTTCGTCTGAGCTCATGCTTCCACAGCAAGTGCTTTGCCCACAGAGCCTTTCCCTAGTCTCTCCCTACAGGGCCAAATCCCACCTAGTTAGCCCAACCGTGACCTTTGGCTCCTCATGGAAAGCATGTTTCTGCATAGTTTCCACCTCAGGTTGCGAGTATGCGGCAGATGCCACTTGGGGGAAGCCATAGCTAAGACATGAGTGAGTTTTGCTTTTCTGGTTCGAGCTATCCTATTTCTTTTCCCTGAGACTTTACCCCTTACCTTACCATAGATACCAGACAGATCTCCTACAAACGCTCACCCAGGCCCCACCTAAAGGTGAAGGACACCTTTTACTGCACTTCTCCTTTACGGAAGAAAATATACCAATGAAATTTCCCAATTAACTCTACTAATGAAGAAAATGATGGCAAAGATAATCCAATTATTTTTTACTTTGGAATTAATTGCATGGTTCCTGACAGGAGATATGCTTCCTAACTGTGCCATATTTTTTACCAGTATGTCACTGCTATTTCCTAAGCCACTTCCCAGCAGATTGCTTGGCAAGATAGAAGTGGGTGTGGTGGCTGGGGACACTTAGCATGGGTTTGTGTCAACTTATAACAATAATGGCTGGAAGGCTACAACCCTTCTAGTCACAGAGCTTAAATATATTAGAAGCAAAGCTTGGACCATAGATAGTCTGGACAGCCACAGCATGGGACGGGTAACTGCTTCAGGTCATCAAAGAAGGAAATAAAAATATTTTTAAAACAAGATTAAAAAAAGAAAGTAAATGTAATAGAAGAGTTGATATTCACGGCAGCATGACATCCACATTTCTACATGAGAGGGATGCCAGCATTTCAGCTTGTGGGAGCTGAGATGGCATCTTCTCATCTTGAAATCCCATGAACCTCGTTCTCAGATGTGAGCCCTCAGATAAGGAAGACCCTTAACAATCCCCTGGAACCCAAGAAACAACATATCCAGACTTTCTCCTGTCACTGTTTCGGCTCATTTCCTCCAATTTTTTTTTTTTTTTGTAGTGTTATGTTTGTAATTTTTTTTTTTTTAATGAGAGAGAGAATGGACATGCCAGGGCCATCTAGCCACTGCTAATACACTTTAGACACATGTGCCACCTAGTGGGCATGTACGACATTGTGCTTGCCTCACCTTTGTGAGTCTGGTTTATGTGGAATCTGGAGATTCAAACATGGGTCCTTAGGCTTCGCAGACAAGCGCCTTAACCACTAAGCCATCTCTCCAGCCCCTTTTTAATTTTCATACTGAGAAGGGAATCTATCTATATTGACTAGGCAGGCCTTGAATTCCTGGGCCCAAGTTACCCTCCCCCCTCAGCTTCCCAAGTACTGAGTGTCCCGGGAACTCTTTTCTAGGGAGAAGCCACCAGCACAGAGCAGGCAGCACAGAGGAAAGGCCAAGCCCATCAACATCCAGCCTGGGAAAACCAATGAATTTATTGGGACACAGCATGAATGAGGGGCTACTTGCAAGAGTGTGGAGACCCCAAAGTAGCTGCAGCATTGAAAGGCCTCATCTCAACATGGACAGCAGCCTCCCTGAGCTGCACAGATGGAGCTCCCTGTCCCTCGATCTTCCTCCCTCCATGAGCTCCACCTCACCCTGAGGCTGGGAGACCCCAAGCATCGTTGTATGCAGCTTGCCCCGGGGGGAGGGGAGGGGGATGCTGAGGTCTCAGGGGACCCTCCTTCTATGGGGAAACATCAGAAGATCCAATCTCAAGAGTCTCTTGTGAACAGTTGCTGTTGCTTCTGAGAAAGATGACAACAGTTGTTCTTCTTTGAGGACAGTGTCATACAACACTATGTCCCCAGCTCCTCGACATATTTGAATGTGACAATGCAGTCCGTCAATGAACGTGGATACAGACAAATTCCCCAAGGCTTAAGTCTTTCCCTGGCAGTGAATGCACGTTCTTTTTTTTTTAATTTTAATCATAAGCTTGGGATGGAGAGATGGCTTAGAAGTTAAGGAGCTTGCCTGCCAAGCCTGAGGACCCATGTTCTTCTCTCCCAGATCCCGCATTGGCCAGATGCACAAAGGTGAGGCCAGCCCAAGGTCGTGCATGCCCACTAGGTGGCGCAAGCATCTGACGTTAGATTGCAGTGGCTGAGGCCCTGGTATCCCAATTCTCTGTCTGTCTGCCTCTCTCTCTTTTTCTCTGTGTCTCTCTCTCTGAAATAAAAAATTAAAATGAATTAAAAAGTAAGCTTTACAAATATTTTATTTATATTTATTTACTTATTGGAGAAAGAGAGAATAGGCATGCCAGGGCCCCTAGCCACTGCAAACAAACTCCAGATGCAAGCATCTCCTTGTGCATCTGGCTTACCTGAGTGCTGGGGAATCAAACCTGAGTCCTTAGGCTCTGGGAGCTATGGTAGTTGTCACAATTGCCAGTGTGGGTTACAGGCCATTTACAAATGTCACTCTGATTTTAAGTACCTCAGGCATTCAGTCTTCTTCATCTTCCATTTTATTTTATATTTTTATTTAATTTTTAAAAATTTTTTTTGTTCATTATTTAATTATTTATTTGAGAGCTACAGACACAGAGAGAAAGACACATATAGAGAGAGAGAGAGAATGGGCGCGCCAGGGCTTCCAGCCACTGCAAACGAACTCCAGACGCGTGCGCCCCCTTGTGCATCTGGCTAACGTGGGACCTGGGGAACCAAGCCTGGAACCGGGGTCCTTAGGCTTCACAGGCAAGCGCTTAACCGCTAAGCCATCTCTCCAGCCCTTATTTTATATTTTTATTAGTTATGGACATATTCAGTATGTAAACAGCACATGTTGGTACCATCCTTTCCCTCATCCCTGACCCCCCTCCAAAGGGACCCTCCTCCATGGGGATGCTGGTCACCCCCATGAGGACTGTGGGCTGGGCATCGTGGGGGCAGCCATCAGTTATGGGGGAAAGGCAATGTCTCTGTGCTTCATCTTCTTAACATAACACTGTGGTAGAAAGTTAAGACGGAAGAGGAAAGGCTAAGTTAGAAGTCTAATCCTGGCCTTTGGGGATGTGACGGTTAATTGTCAACGTGATTGGATCTACAATCACCTAGGAGACAAATCTCTGAACATGCCTGAGAGGGAGGTTTTTTGAAATTTTTATTTTTTTATTTGAGAGAAAGAGAGAGAATGGGTATGCCAGGGCCTCCAGCTGCTAAAAACAAATTCCAGATGCCTGTGCTACCTTATGCATCTAGCTTATGTGGGTCCCAGAGAATCAAACCTTGGTCCTTTGGCTTTGCAGGCAAGTGCCTTCATCACTAAGCCATCTCTCCAGCCCAAAAGAGTTTTTTTTTAATTTTTAATTTTTATTTATTTATTTGAGAGCGACAGACAGAGAGAGAAAGAGGGGGAAAGAGAGACAGAGAGAGAGGGAATGGGCGCGCCAGGGCCTCCAGCCACTGCAAACGAACTCCAGACGCGTGCGCCCCCTTGTGCATCTGGCTAATGTGGGGGCTGGGGAATTGAGCCTCGAACCGGGGTCCTTAGGCTTCACAGGCAAGCGCTTAACTGCTAAGCCATCTCTCCAGCCCCGCCAAGAGAGTTTTAACATTAGGTTAACTGAGGTGGGAAGACCCACCCTAGCTGTGGGAGGAGTCATCCCATGGCCTGGGGTCCCAGACTCAATAAAAGGGAGAAAGTGAATCGAACACTCGCATACATTGCTCGCCGCTTCCTGTCTGTGGCAATGATGTGACCTCATACTCCAGCCACCGTGGTCTCTTCACCACAGTGGAGCAGAGCCTCAAACTGTGAGCCCAAATGAATCACCCTTCCTTAAGCTGTGTTTGTCATGTGTGTTATCAAAGCAAGGAGACAAGAAACTAATAGAGGAGGTGATTAAGATTAGATAAAGTCGAGCTAGAGGGATGGCTTAGCAGTTAAGACTCTTGCCTGCAAAGCCAAAAGATCCATGTTTAATTCCCCAGGGCCCACATAAGCCAGCTATACAAGGTGGCACATGGGTCTGGAGTTTGTTTGCAGTGGCTGGAGGCCCTGGAGCACCCATTCTCTCTCTCTATCTGCCTCTCTCTGTGTCTTTCAAATAAATAAATAAATTTTTGTAAAAAGATTAAAGTCATTGGTTGGAGCCATCATGATTGAATCCTGGTAGTTTTCTGAAGAAAGAAATCAGAACACACACACATGCGCGCGCACGCACGCACGCACAGACAGACATACTCAGGCTCTTTTTCTCACCACCTAAGGCCCTGCTTTGCCTCAAGACTCTGCTAGGAAGAAGAGCATCACCAGATGCAGCCCCATTGACATTGATCCTCCGCACCTGAGCCAAAATAAATTCTTTCTCTGAGAACATACCCAGTCCATGGTGTCCTGTTATGAGTTTCCCCTCCCACGTTTGACTGGTCTTAACCCAACAGCTGCTCATACAAGTTTACTTCCTCTCGAAAGAGGTCGGGGGGGGGGGGCTTCCTTCACTCTCTGCTTAGAAGCTGCCCCCCCTCCCCACCCACCAGTCCTGTTAGGGGCTATTCTTCATCCCTGTGACCATGGAGGGACAGCACTCAGCTCTCCTCGTAAGAGGACCTGCTGTGGGAGAATGGCCAGTCAACAGCCTCTGAACACTACCCCTCTGGATCCACCGTGACTGTCATTCTGAGCTGCTCCCAGCCAGCGACAGAATGGGCCCGTCCATTCCTGCTTGGTGGGGAACTTCCTACCAGACAACTGTAGCTTAGGCTCTTTCCATTGGTCTAGCCAAGACTTAACGGCAAATTGCACTGTGGTCCTCCACCCCTGCCCACACATTCTTTGCTTTTGTTTTTTTCTCTCCCTTCTTTCATAGGTGTCAGAGGTGCATAAGACAATCTGCAGATAAAAACCTTGCAGGGGGGCTGGAGAGATGGCTTAGTGGTTAAGCGCTTGCCTGTGAAGCCTAAGGACCCTGGTTCGAGGCTTGATTCCTCAGGACCCGTGTTAGCCAGATGCATAAGGGGCGCACACGTCTGGAGTTCGTTTGCAGTGGCTGGAAGCCCTGGTGCACCCATTCTCTCTCTCTCTATTTGCCTCTTTCTCTCTGTCTGTTGCTCTCAAATAAATAAACAAAAATGAACGAGAAAAAATTCTTTAAAAAAACCTTGCAGGACTGCGATAATTAATCTCTGTTAATTTTAGCAATAATTTGTACACATCTATACGTTGTAATTTAGTCATAATTCCCTCCCATTCCTCCCTTTTTTCCTGCCCTTCCCACTTCCCTTCCACAGAATCCCTTCTTCTTAACGGCTCATTCACTTTGATGTCTTTCTTTTTCTCACGTGTGTGTGAGACCTGCTGCATTTTACTTAAAGGGTGCCTGCATAAGTGTGAGTGAGGGATTATTTATCGGAGCAAATGCAATTTAACCACTGAAGAAAATTTCTCCTAACCCGAGTAACCACTAACTACTAATAACTCCTCAGAGAGGAGTGGGGACCTTATGCCCTTTGATACCTTTGTAAGGATTCACTTCCATTGTCCACTTAATTGGATTAAGAAACACTCAGAACATTCATGAGGTACATTTTTGGCTGAGTATGAGTGTTTGCAGAGCTGTTTAACTGAGAAGGGAAAACCAATCCTGAGAGTGTGCACCACCCCAGAGATGGTTCCCTGAGAAGACCAACTCAGAAGATGGCACCATCCCATGGGCTGGGGTTCTAGTATGAGCAAAAAAGAAAACAGGGGCTGGAGAGATAGTTCCGCGGTTAAGGTGCTTGCCTGCAAAGCCCAGGTTCAAGTCCCCACTACCCACATAAAGCCAGATGCGCAAAGTAGCAGAGACATCTGGATTACTTTGCAGAAGCTAGAGGCCCTGGCGTGCCCATTCTTTCTCTCTCTCTCCTTGCAAATAAATAAATAAATAAATAAAATCCCTAAAAAATGGAAAGGCAGCTAGGCATCTGAACAAACATCTGTATTCTCCCCACTCTGCTTCTGGATCTACCCACATGTGAGCAAGTTCCCACCGCCACAGCCCGGAGCCTCTCCTGCTGCTGTACCCACCCTGCCCTGACGGACTCTACCCTCTGAGCCACGAGCCAAACAAACCACTCCTCTGTGAGTCTCTTCCTGGGCAGGTATTGATCGCAGAGAAAAGTAGCTAATTTTGGAGCTTATAAAAGACACATTCCTGAGAATCTTTGGGAGTGAGGTCTAGAAATAATGTAGTTTTTTCTAAAATATTTCATTTACTTTTATATTTCCGAGAGAGAGAGAGAGAGAGAGAGAGAGAGAGAGAGAGAGAGAGAGAGAGAGAGAATGGGCACACCAGGGTCTCCAACCACTGAAAAACTCCAGATGCACGTGCCACCTTGTGCATCTGGCTTATGTGGGTCCTGAGGAATTGAACCTGAGTCCTTAGGCTTTGCAGACAAATGTTGTAAGTGCTAAGTCATCTCTCCAGCCCATAGAAATATGTATTTTAACAAATTCCTTGAATGACATTTTGGCAAAGAAATTCCATATTTTCTCTACGTATACCTTTGCACCTTTTTTATGCTTTATAGGAATTATCCCAGGGCGTGTCCTGCACACCTAATCCTGTCCACTGTGCACTGTGCAGAAGACAAGGGAAACACCAGGGATGCTCTGAGAACATGGGCGATAAGATGTTTTTTTTTTTTTTTTAATTATTTACCTTGCAAATTGGGGCTGGACAGATGGTTCAGCTGTTAAGATACTTGCCTTTGAAGCCCAGGGGCCCAAGTTTTATTTTTTCCAATACCCATATAAGCCAAATACACAAAGTGGCACATGTGTCTGGAGTTCGTTTGCAGTGGCTAGAGGCCCTGTCATACCTAGTCTCTCTCTTTCTCTCTCTCTCTAATAGATAAATAAATAAAATGTTTTAAAAAATTTTTTTATTTAATTTTTATTTGAGAGCGACAGACAGAGAAAGAGGCAGAGAGTAAGAGAGAGAATGGGCGCTTCAGGGCTTCCAGCCACTGCAAACAAACTGCAGACACGTGCGCCCCTTGTGCATCTGGCTAATGCGGGTCCTGGGGAAATGGAGCCTTGAACCAGGATCCTTAGGCTTCACAGTCAAGTGCTTAACCACTAAGCCATCCCTCCAGCCCTAAAATTTTTGGGGATGGGGGTTTTCAAGATGGGGCCCCACTCTAGCCCAGGCTGACCTAGAATTCACTATGTAGTCTCAGGGTGGCCTCGAACTCATGGTGATCCTCCTACCTCTGCCTCCCGAATGCTGGGATTAAAGGCGTGCGCCACCACACCCAGCTCTAAAATGTTTTGTTTTTTTTTTTTTAAATATGGTGTCTTGGAACTGAGTTACTCATGACCTTGCTAACAAAGACCCCATCCTAAGGGGCAGTGATACATGGCCATTTCCTGCCACAATCTGTCAGCCCCATAGTTGAAGATCGTTCTGTTGGGGCAGTACGCCCCTTACAAAGAATCAGACCCTTGAGAGATACAAGGCAACATGGCCTACAAGACAGTGGGGGTTGCTAGGTTCCACTAAGTCATACAGATGCCTTGCAGGAGAGTGATGGAAAACTCCAGGCCATTAGTTCACAGAGGACGGCTGAGTGTGGAGGTTGGAAAGCCTTGTTGATAGTTTATGGGGAGGTCTTGATCTCCCGCAGTGGGACAGCAGAGATGGCTGGAAAACAAACTCAGAATCTGATCATTACGGTCACACGCACCCAAGTCAGACAATTACGGTTCATGAGCCCAGGTCAGACTGGCTGTGGAAGCAGACCCTTCACTAGAAAAAAACGCAAGGCCCTAAAAACGAGATGCTCTCAAGGATGCTGATTCTTCAGGGTTGCCTGAGCCCCCGGAACTCTCAGAGGTGGCCCTCAGAATAAGCCCCAGCCCTCTTCCAATTCAGAAAAGCACTGCAGATCAGCACTCCGCAAGGTAACAGGTGCCTCCCTTGGGAGCCATCTCCACCTTTACCAATGTGATTGAGTTTCAGTACATTCCAGTCAGGAATAGATTGGGTTTGATACGGGAAGGGAGAGATTTCATCCCACGGGGGGCTCTGAGAATTAACTAGCATAAACCGTCCACAGCAGGAGAACACCTCTGGAATTTGATTTCAAGCATACTTGTTCAAGATGGTGAAAGCACCCCCTGGGGACGAAACAGATGGCCAGACAATGAGGGTGCTGCGAAATAGCTGCTGTCAAAAGGCGGCAGGAAGGTGGGGTGGGAGGCAGAGGGTGACCGCTCCCATAAACAGTGTCATCATCGCTTATTGACCTCCCGGACCTCAGAAAAGATTTCTGATCTGCATGAGGCTCATTGACTAACGGTTTTCAGACCCGAATCAACACCACAGCAGCAAGTGGCAAATATGCAATGTAATAATTCTTTTTGCCCAAAGACAACACCCACAGGCCTATCAAAAAAAAAAAAGAAAAAAAAAAAAGAAAAGAGGGCTGGAGAGATGGCTTAGCGGTTAAGCGCTTGCCTGTGAAGCCTAAGGACCCTGGTTCAAGGCTTGGTTCCCCAGGTCCCACGTTAGCCAGATGCACAAGGGGGCGCACGCGTCTGGAGTTCGTTTGCAGAGGCTGGAAGCCCTGGCGTGCCCATTCTCTCTCTCTCCCTCTATCTGTCTTTCTCTCTGTGTCTGTCACTCTCAAATAAATAAATAAAAAATTTAAAAAAAAAGAAAAGAAAAGAAAGAAAGAAAGAAAGAGAAAAAAAACATGAGGGTTGAACTGGCCAGGAGCCTGTTCCTGGAGCCTCACTCCTCAGAAATGAAGTCTTTACTAATGTTTGGCTTTCAGCATGTCCTCAGGGTGGTGTGTGGAAACATGTGGCTGTCGGTAGAGTCCCCACATTGGATCCTTGTTCTGGTGGATGGATGCTGTCACAGTGGGGGAACCAAATGGAGGACTGGGTGGTGCCCTCCACCCAGCTGAGGACACAGGTGGTTATCTCTGGTTACTTTGCCAGTTTTGCCTCTGAGAAGAATTTGGTGGCCCCTGAATGTCTGTCGCTCCCTACAGGCTTAGATATGCCGTAACCCTGAGGGCAGCTGCCGTGCCTAAGGGGCCTCATATGTATGGGACATACATATTCATTGCTGAAAACCAGTATGCATTACAACTTAGTTTTGTCCTAGGGCTTTTTATTTTTTATTTTATTTATGAGAAAGAATGGGCACCCCAGGACCTGTAGCCACTGCAAGCGAACTCCAGATGCATGTGCACCATGTGCATCTGGCTTATATGGGTTCTGGGGGATTGAACCTGGGTCAATAGACTTTGCAAGCAGGCGCCCTAGCTGCTAAGCCATCTCCCCAGCCCAGTTCTAGGGTGTTTTACACTCCCACAACCAGTGCTACAATACAATCCCAGGAGACCTGGCCCCTCTGGATGTCCTGCCAGACATCACATTGTTCCATTACAATGGTGGCACCTTGCTGACCGGGCAAGGTGGACAAGTGGTTCTACACACCTCAGGTCTTTTAGCTAGACACGGGTGCTCCAGACAGTGAGATCCGCAAAGGGTCAGGAAGCTGCCACGTTGGTAACGCCATCAGGGGTTAGGCTATCCTTCCGGAAGTGAAAGGATTGCTCTCCTTACAACAGCAAGGAAGCATGGCCTCTAATAGGCCTCCTTGGTCTCTTCTAAAACTGAAATATTCCACATTCAGGAATTCCGTTTCCACCATCTTCCAGACAACACAGAAGACTGCCAACTCCCAGTGGGCTCTGTGGCAGAGCCACGCTGTGGGCCAAGCTCTCCTGCCACTTCGTTCACAAGCTCTCAAAGGCCCTACCTTGTTGCGGGTGTTATGGTAGAATAAAGTACAGTGTGACTATCATGACAAGTCCCATGAGGAAGCAGTGATGCAGGTGCTGGAGCAAGCCACACATCTTTTGAACAAACTACTGCGTGTTTCTGATATGACAATACAGTGCGTCGCGCTGCCCGCTGTGATCTGGGCTGGGCTGGAACTGCCCCGTCTTGAAGTCAGACAGGCTCAGGAATAGTCTATCCTAAAGTGGAAATAAGCCAGACCAGAGGTTTAAACAGGAAGTCAGGACTCTTAGTCACCCACTGGGGCTGCCCCAGTTCTCACTTCTTGCCAAAGGAGGGTTCCATGTAACTAACTGCATGGATGAGGAAGGCAGAGGAACCCAGACATGGCTTCCAAATTGTCAAGAGCCTGATTTCGCCTCGCTTGTACGCTGACCCATTGTCCCTCCGCTACTGCATGGGTGCTGGCAGGAGAGGCGAGGTTAGAGACTCGGCGCACGAGCAGGAGCCAGTGTTTCAGCATTTTCATAGGCTCATTCCCTGAGCTCCAATCCCTGTCAAGTAATGCAAAGACTTGGGTGATGCTCACAGATACAAGAGACAGACCCTGAGCTTAAAGAACCCACATCTACAATGGGCACTAAACCATGCTCAACCTTTCTCCTTGGGGAGGAGCTATCGCTCATGTCCAAGGCCACCCACTACACAAGCAGCACCCTGGGAAAGACAGGCTGGAATAAAGACAGTGGATGCCCCTGCTTTCGAACACAAAGTCATAAGAGAGACTCCCAGCTTGGCATGGGTGTGAGCCCAGTGAATGCTAGCTCTATTATATCCACAGTCAGAAGGTGATCTTGCAAAACAGCAGAGGAGGGATACCTCTCCAGTGTGCAGAGTAGTGAGCAACACCCCTGGTCATTTACTCCCAGACCTGATTGAGACTGATAGGGAAGCCTGGGAGAAAAAGCTGGACGATTGAGGAGAAGGTCTGGGGAAGAGGCTTGTGGAAGGAAACATGAGCCTGAGCATTAGGCATTGAAGTTGCTGTACCATCCTTCAGTTACTGTTAAAAAGGCATCCTCGGGCTGGAGAGATGGCTTAGCGGTTAAGCGCTTGCCTGTGAAGCCTAAGGACCCTGGTTCGAGGCTCGATTCCCCAGGACCCACGTTAGCCAGATGCACGAGGGGGTGCACGCGTCTGGAGTTCATTTGCAGTGGCTGGAGGCCCTGGCGCGCCCATTCTCTCTCTCTATATCTCTCTCTGCCTCTTTTTCTCTCTCTCTGTCCTTCTCAAATAAATAAATAAACAAAAAAGGCATCCTCTAAGGAATGGGACTGAACAACCAAGTGGGCAAAGATGCCTCAGCTACGTGGTGTTGGCCAGTATTGTCTCTGGCCATCTCAGAACTGGAATAATAAGCACAGGCGTGGGGTGGACATCGGGACAGAGACAGTAGCAACCTGTAGACCCAACAGTGTGGCTTCTAGTGCTAAGACTACTCTACTAGAATTGTGTGCCCAACTGTCAGTGACAAGGATTAGTACCGAGCTCCTGATGTGGCGCTTTTAGTCATGACTAATGAGGGACAAGTCACCTGTACAGGGAAAGATGCTGTTGCAGCCAGGTTCACATTGCTGGTAGAAATCACCCAACCACAAGCAGCTTGTGGGAAAGAGGGGTTTATTTTAGCTTACAGGCTCAAGGGGGAAGTTCTGTGATGGCAGGGGAAAACAATGGCATGAGCAGAGGGTGGACATCACCCCCTGGCCCACATAAGGAGGACAATAGCAACAGGAGAGTGTGCCCAACACTGGCAAGGGAACACTGGCTATAACACCCGTAAGCCCGCCCCCAACCATACACTGTCTCTTGGAGGTGTTAATTCCCAAATCTCCATCAGCTGGGAACCTAGAATTCAGAACACCTAAGTTTATGGGGAACACCTGAATCAAACCACCACCGATGCCAATTTCAAAAGTAACTTGTCTTTTCTGCCCAGAGCTTCAGCCAGCACCGCTCTCCAGAGGTCGGCAGTATTGTGGACCCTCAGTGTCATTATCCTAAGTAACGCAGCGCCCCACAGGGGACTTGTTCCTGGCGAAGGAAATAACAGAGCACGGCTCTGGGGAGACGGCTCGGTGGGTCAAATGCTTGCCACATCAGCATAAGTGCCCATGTAAAAGTAATGGGCAGTGGCATGGGCCCATAATCCCAGTACTGGGGAGATGAGACAGGGACTCTCTGGACTCACAGACTAGCTAGTCTTGCCAAACTGATGGGCTCTAGGTTGACTGAGATGCCCTGTCTCAAGGATAAGGTAGATCCAGGCGTGGTGGCACACACCTTTAATCCCAGCACTCGGGAGGCAGAGGTAGGAGGGTCGCCATGAGTTGGAGGCCACCTTGAGACTAAAGAGTGAATTCTAGGTCAGCCTGGGCTAGATCAAGACCCTATCTTGAAAAACCACACACACACACACATACACACACACACACACACACACACACACACAAAGAATAAGGTGGAAGCAGGGTGTGAATGTGGTGGCGCACACCTTTAATCTCAAAACCTGGGTGGCAGAGGTACAAGGATCACTGTGAGTTCAAGGCCAGCCAGGGACTACACAGTGAGTTTCAATTCAGCCTGGGCTGGAGTAAGACCCTACCTCAGAAAAAAAAAAAAAAAAAGCCAGGCATGGTGGCACATGCCTTTAATCCCAGCACTCGAGAGGCAGAGGTAGGAGGATTGCCGTGAGTTCAAGGCCACCCTGAGACTACATAGTGAATTCCAGGTCAGCCTGGGCTAGAGTGAGACCCTACCTCGAAAAACCAAAAAAAGGGAAAAAAAATAAGGTGTAGAGTGACTTAGGAAGTCCAAGATGTCAACCTCTAGTCTCTACACACACATACCTACACACAATGTGCACCCACACTCACACAAATGTGCATACATACACACACACACACACACAGAGAGAGAGAGAGAGAGAGAGAGAGAGAGGGAGACAGGGAAATAGAGTCCATGACATATACACCATCTATCATATACCATTCCAAAACAGCTAGGCTCAAATTCTGCAACCACATTCAAAACGAGCAATTGAAATTGCAACTTGGTGGCAATGCTGTAAAGGTGGGTGTCATCTTTTAGGATGAGATGAATGTCCATGAAGTCAGAGGTCTCCTTGTGATGTCATGTCACTAAAGAATAATTCACAGTGTGGTGCAGATGTAGTGGTCCTTAGTACCGCTCTTAATGACCTACTGAAAAAGAATTTGTTTTTTGGTTTTGTGAAGGTGGGGTTTCACTCCAGCCCAGGCTGACCTGGAATTCACTATGTAGTCTCAGAATGGCCTCAAACTCACAGCAATTCTCCCACCTCTGCCTCCCAAGTGCTGGGATTAAGGGGATGCCCCACCACACCCAGCTTGAAATTTCGACTCTCTGTCCCCACAACGTTTGCTGTACAAGGTTAGCGCTATGATCTTCAAAGGAGAATGCTCTTGCAAGGGGACATGCAAGGTACATTCCATGATCCTATTTTATGGGATATGTGAGCTGTGCGTGTGTGTGGTAGTGAGTGCATGTGTGGTATGTGTGGACGTTGGGGAGATTGCTGCACATGTGTCGTGTGTTGATGTGATCAGGCATGTGGTGTATAGGTGTGCATGTGTGTGTGATGGGGATGTGTATATGTTAAGTTTTATGTTAAGGATAATAGGCATGTATGATGTGTGTATGACATATACATACACATCACAGTGAGTATCTGTGTTTGATGTATGTAGAGGGTGTGCTTGTGTAACTTGTGTGGTGATCATAGTATATATACACGTGTGTGGTATACATGGCACATGGTGTCATGTGATATGATGTATCTCTGTATTTGTATTATGTTGAGTATGTATGTGTCATAATTTGTCATAGGTCTGTGTTTGTATGTGCTATGTTTCATGTCAAGGGTATATATACATTTATGATATATATGTGTGGTTTGTTTATATGGACATGTGTGGCGTGTGAAAGAGATATACGCATGTGCAAGGTGTGTGTGGCATGCGCCTGGAATGTGTCTGTGGTGTGCACATATGTACCTGGATGGTGGCATATGTGTGCTAAGTGGAATATGTAGGTGTATGTGTGCTCGTGATGTGATGCATGTAGGATGTGTGTGGTCTTCCAGCTGAGCAGCAAGCAAACTTTTGGGGGGGAGCAGTGCACGTCTCTTCTTCCTCTTGCTTCCTCCCCAGAGGACCTCCTTGCTTAGCAACATATACTGCTGACAAGTGTCCATTTTCCAAGTAGCTTGAGGCTGGGCAACTCCCCCAATTGTCCTTGACGGCCAGCTCCAGGCTCCCACCTCCCACGTTCACCACGCCGCCCAGAGCTGGCCTGGGAGCTAACCAACCGTGATATTGGCAGTCATGTTCGTGAGCTTAAGCCGCCCATGTGCATGTGAGGAGCTGGGCGGGCACAGGGCCGCACGTGCCACCTGGTCTGGGCTCCAGACAGCACTGCATTTTAAATGAGCAGGAGGCCCATTAAAGGGAGAAGCAGTCTACAATTCCATGTTCCGCGGCCTTTTGGCTGTGTTTGGTCTTTACAGATAGCAGATCTCAAGGGTTGGAAGCTGCACATGCTCATTAAAGGGACAGAGGTAGGGAGGGACAATGACAGACCTCGCAGGCCAGATGCCACCATCCCCTTCTCTTCTTCTTCCTTGTTCCTCCTTTAGTTTTAAAATGGTTTCTCTTTTTTTAAATTTTAAGTTGCAAAAGAGAGATGCAGCTAGAGAGAGAATGGGACACCAGGGCTTCAAATCACTGCAAACAAGCTCTAGATGCACACTCCACCAGTGCCTCTGGCTTACATGAGTCTTGGGGCAATGGAACCTGGGTCCTTAGGCTTCCCAGGCAAACACTGTAACCGGTGGGCCATCTCTGCAGCCCCAGTGTTTTCTCTCTTGGTTTAGCCTTCTCTTGTGAACCTAGAAACTGTACTATGTCTATCATAACTACCACTAACAAGTCTGTACGAGTCCACGTCCACTCAGGTCCTGAGAGTAGCCCAGCAAGGTGAACTTTCCAATTCCATCAACCACATGAGGAAACTGAGTCTGGGAGGCTAAAGGACCTGCCTGTGAGGAGGAGGGGCTGGGTAGTCAGGTGTGGCTAGGTCCTCCCTCTGTACACTTAAACGTGGAGCCATCTATACTGTACTCCTCATCCAGCCTTGTCTTGACTTATCACCAAAGGGAAGTGATCTCTTTCCTACCTGACCCTTATTACAAAGAAAAATGCTGCATTTGCATTTAAATCTCTTGATATTATTTTTAGTAGCACATGTCTTTTTGTTGTTCGTGGTGTTTATTTTTATTTATTCATTTGAGAGAGACAGACAGAAAGAGACAGAGAGAGACAATGGGCACATCAGGGCCTCCAGCCACTGCCAATAAACTCCAGATGCATGTTCCTCCTTGTGCATCTGACTTACGTGGGTACTGGGGAGTTGAGCCTCGAACAGGGATCCTTTGGCTTCACAGGCAAGCACTTAACAGCTAAGCCATCTCTCCAGCCCCAATCTTTTTAAAAAATTTGTTATTTATTTATTTATTTGGAGAGAGAGAGAGAGACAGAGGGACAGACAGAGAGAGAGAGAGAGAGAGCGAGAGGGAAAGAGACAGAGAGAATGGTCATGTCATAGTCTCCAGCCACTGCAAACAAACTCCAGATGCATGCACCACTTTGTGCATCTGGCTTGACATGGTTATTGGAGAATCAAACTGGGGTTGTTAGGCTTTTCAGACAAGTGCCTTAGCCACTGAGCTATCTCTCCAGCCCCTGTCTTGATATTTTGAAAATCCATACTTCTTTATTACTGCTTACAACCTCTCCATAAAGCAAAAGGTAGAAATTAAAATCTAGAGCCCCTCCTAACATGTCATGGCTTTTAACCACCCCGACCCAGAATACAGTGACCGTGAGCCTTCTCAGCCAGTGCCGTCACCATGCTGTGTCTTCAAGGGACTGGTCATGGCCATCGCTGACCCGCAATGCCTCACATCCAATAAACACACTGTCTCCATTTATTTCTGCTCAGTCATCAGGGGTTTGCAAAGACTTGTTTGTGACAGAGGCGCAAGCTGCCCCAATTTTCTTCCCATCATCCAAATTGCCTCTTCTCTCCTTTGGCTCCTTAAGAAAAATCTGGTTCTGATTGCAAGGATGTGTCTGTTGCAGGGAAGCAAGGGAGGGAAAGAGAACATAATTTCCACGCACACAGCACTCGGAGCCAGACCTGTGGGATTCCCGTCAAGTTTGTACCATCTGTGAGCTGCTGTGTGGACAAGTTGTCAACATTCCCTGAGCCTCAGTTTCCTCATCTGTGGCTGGGAGAAAACAAAATGCACGTGAATCTCTCGGCACTGTATCAGGCACACAGCGCAAATGCAGGGTGCTGTCTGTGATCCTCGGAGTTTCCAATTGAAGGGACAAGAACACTGCTCAATTTGCATGATTGTGCTCTTACAGTAAGCCACTAATGATGCATTCATTTGCTTTTTCTATTCCAAAGGAACATAGATTTGATTAATTACAATGAGAATTTAAAGTATTTCCATTATTCAGAAATAACCTACAGAGATTCTAAGTCTGTCCCTTCCTTTCTTTTTCCCTGGTCTATTTTTTTTTTTTTTTTGTTAAGAGAAATAGCAATTATGTAGTCAGCCTCATTGGCTCTTTCTCTCCCTGGTAACAGGCGAAGGCTTAAACCCTGACTAGGCAGCGTCTCATCTGATGTAAGTTCTCCCCACCTTTCTGCACACTCTTACTCCCCACGCTCCCCTGTGTAAGCCCCCGCTAGCCTCCCCACCTCTGCTGGACACTGGAAAATGCCAGAGCTAAACATCTACAACATTGCCCTTTTATGCATTTGTCCCCAAACTTGCGTATTTTCCTCCATCTCTAAGGATAATACTGGACCGTTTAGTCTACACTACAGGAGCAATTCCCTTCAGATCATGACTGATCACGTGAGAGTGTTTAGAAGTGCGTTTGAGAAGCAAAGTCCCGTGTTCCGAGCATGCTTATGAATTTCCTCGCCCACCAGACAGGCAGTTCTTGCATGGCCCTGAAATACTTCTCATGTGCCCTCACTGTGAATGCAAGTCAAACCAAATCTATCAACTAGGCCAATGGGCACTAATAGATGGCTTTGGGGCACTTCTTGTGACTCAAACCAAATCTATTTATAGGTTATAAAATATAAAGAGAGATCAGGTTGACATTGAAGAAAATTAAACATTGAGGACTTATTTTCATTCCATCTCAGATTCTCTCTCTCTCTCTCACGTACCTTTAGTATCCTTAGCTGTGTGTGTGTGTAAAGTATCCCTGTTTTGTGTGTGTGTGTGGGGGGTGTAGGTAGGTAGGTCAGAGGATAACTTTCTACTTTGAGACAGAGTCTTCTCATTGTTACTGCTGAGGTCAGATTAGCTGGTCCACAAGCCTTTGAGTTCTCCTGACTCTACCTTCTATTGGCATTACTGTAGACATGCCAGATTCCAGGTTACAGGCATGTGCACTACTGCGTGTGGCTTTACATGAATGCTGAGGATACTGGCTCTACACGGCAGGCTTGCTAAGCAAGCACCTTTAACCACTGAGCCATCTCCCCAGCCCACTAAAGTATCTTTAAAGCGTATTCACTTCTTGCAGATCATTCTTCTGTTACCATCGACTCAAGCTCAGTTGCGCTGAGGGAATCCAAGGCTCAGTCATTCCCATTTGCAAAGCGTTAGATTCCACTGAATTTCATGCCCGGAATTCTGCACCAAGCAAGTGGCCTGTTGGTGATGGGTAAAGATTTCACTGCTGTGGCAAGTTTTAATAGCATTTATTCTGAGACAATGGGTTATCAGGTCTTAAATGTGTTGGTTTCTTCATTTGATTGAAAATGGAATAAATAGGTGTTGAAGAGATGGTTCAGTTGTTAAAGTGCTTACCTGCAAAGCCTAGGGACATAGGTTCGATTCCCTAGTATCCATGTAAAGTCAGATACACAAGGTGGTACACACATCTGAAGTTTGTTTGCAGTGGCTAGAGACCCTGGCACACCCATTCTCTCTCTCTTTCTCTCTCTGCCTCTCTCTCTTTCAAGTAAATAAATAAAATATTTTTTTAAAAAATGGAATAAATCAAAGGAAGAGTCCTTTAACTTGAGACCAAGTTCTTTGCCTACAAAGGTCACCTATGTACTAATTGCATGAAATAAGTCATTTTCTTTCCACTTTCAGGTTTAAATCCTGACCTGTTTTGTGTCACAAAAAAAAAAGAGTGTGTGGGGGGGGCTCCCCTTGTATCACTGGGGTGGTTCAGTTCATAGTTGTTTTTCTGAAATCAGAGTGGCATTAAAATGCAGTTTCATAAGTAAGGGGTGGGAAGTTAGGCAGGTCAGTTTTTATCTTTAGACTTGTAGCGTGTAAGCAAAAGTAACCAGGGCTTTGGCTCCATTTGTTTTGCTGTGTCATAAAAGCTTTGCGGTCAGAAGAAGACAGACTCCCTCTGGGTCGTACAATTCTTGATGTCCCTGGGAGAGGTGACGTGAAAGACTGTTGATCACGTCGAGTTGGTGAGCTGTTCAGGAGTTGGTCTCTTTGCTGGAGGGTGTCGCGATCTGCTCTCGCATCCTATCGAGTTGAGAAAAAATTGACTTTTAGTTAATAGGGCTCATCCTTTTTGTTGTTTTCCTATTATCTATTTGTCTGGAATATTCTGGAGAAAATTGTGCTAGGGGAGCTCTCATTCCAAGGTGCCCATTCTGTAACTTCGAACATCCAATGGGCATGCTCACTGGGAAAGAAATGAGAAGAAGGCAATGATTTCCAACCTCAGCCACCTCTCTTAGGAAATGCAGGTAGAGCTGCCATGTATCTACAGGATGCCAACCACATGTGACTTTTAGATGGCAAATAATTTGTTCAGTGTAACTGTATCACAACCTCTCTTCCTTTGCTAAGTTGGCCACTCAACCCCCAAAGCCTTTAAGCAAATGCTCTATAGCTATCATGCGGAGTTAATTTCTAGAGAACAAATACTCCCAAGTGTCAAGAGCAGGAATGGAACTAAATGTCACCAAGTCAACCTTGCATTTCACAGCTGGTGGGACAGAGGTCACACAGACAGAAAGCCATTCTCTAAGAGCAGCTAGAATGTGAAGAGCCAGGACCAAATGGTGCCCTTGGCTCCTGGGGCTACATCTTCCAAGTCACATCCCCTCCTTTTCTGATCTGTGGCAAAGCTGGACTCTGACTTGAGAATTAAACCCCAGGGCAAGAGGATCCTGTTCGTCTGTGTTTCTGTCTAATAGAGCAATAGAAACAGCCAAAGGTGCATTCTGTCTCCTCCTTGAGCTATGTAGCAGCATGAGGCAGGACAGGCAATTTACAGAGACCCAAGCACAGATTAATATCTCAATAAATCATCGTGTCACGTGGCTTTTCTCGTGTCAGGTTTTCTTAAAGGGAGGTGTACTCATGTTAGCAATTCATGATTCCTGTGGTTGGTTCTGGAATGTTCCCCGCGAGGCCTTTCAGAATCAGATAGAAAACCATTTGTCGTTGTTAGCCAAAAGAGACCTGGAGGAGGATGAATTTCAATGACTTCCCCAGAACTCCTCTGAACCTTGGACTCTATGAAAATTTAAACAACTAATATTATAATGTTCAAAGCTCCAAGTGGAATAAATGCCAAAGCAGCTCGGTTCCTTCAGAGCCGCCGCATTAGCTCAGGCTTTTCCGAATCCAGGAAAATCCCTACAGTGGCCATGGGAATTCCCTGGTTGATTTCCTGAGACGTCATAGCGAGGCCCTCCTAGCGTATCTTGCCAGCGGTGATTAACCATTATTATATGCATATACAATGTTCAATTTTCTTACCACTCACGAAAGGTATGCTCTAGAGAGCTTTCAAAGCACAACAATGAGTTGTTCAAGCAAAGGGGTGACAGAGGTCAGAGGCTGGGACAATTAAGTCCCTCCCCATGGTCTCTCCGGGATGCTCTAGGTGATGACTTGATTTCCAACTGTCCCATTTCCTATTCGTCATGGTTTCCCTAAGTACGCCAACGGTGACAGGGAGGGGGTGTTCCAAGTGAAGAAGTCACATGTCCCCTACCCAAAATAGCCCCAGAGCTGGAGGTACGCAGGAGACACCTGCTCCCCAGAACTGGCCAGCCTGATCAGAACTTTTCAAGGTAGAAGCAGTTCTCTGGGACCCAGGGTGATGAATGCTGGGGTTAAAAAGCAGAAATGAGGCTTTTCACATAACACAAATCATCAGAAATAGAAGCCATGAGTATTTACAATTCAGTTGTTTCCCACACGTGGAACTGGGAAAGGGATAAGCTACTTGTTCTAAGTATTTTTCAAGTGAAATAGTGGGGGGCCCATTTCTCCCACCCCCAAAGTGACGTTTTCCCCTCTATTGCTGTGGAGAACTCTCCTTCCTCCACTATGTGTGTTCTTCTAGGGGAAGGTGCCTCATTAGCCCCCAACTGCTTCTCCAACCCCCATCACACTGGTCCTGCTTTACACCAGACTGTCTAGAGGAACAGAACTGATAGACTGAATGAATGTTACAAAGGGGATTTACTGAGGTCACACTGTCATTTGGTAAACGTTTGCACACCAACAGCATTCAGTTACCTAGACCCACTGTGATGGTCTGATGCAGGTGTCCCCCATAAACTTAGGTGTTCTGAATGTTAAGTTCCCAGCTGATGGAGATTTGGGAATTAACACCTCCTGGAGGCAGTGTATTGTTGGGGGCGGGCTTATGGTTATTATAGCCAGTGTCCCCTTGCCAGTGTTTGGCACACTCTCCTGTTGCTATTGTCCACCTTATGTGGGCCAGGGGGTGATGTCCACCCTCTGCTCATGCCATCGTTTTACCGTGCCATCATGGAGCTTCCCCTCAAGTCTGTAAGCCAAAATAAACCCTTTTTTTTCCCAAAAGCTGCTCTTGGTCGGGTGATTTCTGCCAGCCATGTGAACCTGACTGCAACACCTAAGTCTGATTTATTCCATTAATTACGGAAGGGCTGCTTACTGTTGGGCAAGTTTTCAGGCAGACACTATGGGGCAATCTTATCTTGACCAACATGACGAGATTCTTGATGAATTCTTCAAGAAATACCAGGTCTGGGGCTGGAGAGATGGCTTAGCGGTTAAGCGCTTGCCTGTGAAGCCAAAGGACCCCGGTTCGAGGCTCGGTTCCCCAGGTCCCACGTTAGCCAGATGCACAAGGGGGCGCACGCGTCTGGAGTTCGCTTGCAGTGGCCGGAAGCCCTGGCGCGCCCATTCTCTCTCTCTCACCCTCTATCTGTCTTTCGCTCTGTGTCTGTCACTCTCAAATAAATAAATTAAAAATGGAAAAAAAAATTAAAAAAAAGAAATACCAGGTCTAATGGAAGAAAGGCACATTGCGCATAGTGGGTCTGGCACCCGTGGGACATTTTATTCTTGAGTTGTACACATAGAAACCAAGACAGATAGAGGTTATCTTCTAACGAGTCAGAAGAATGGAATCAGAATTAGAATTTCCTCATTGTGTTTCCAGTTTTGGTTCCTGTCTCGCTCAGCATGTCCAGTGTACAAGGATAGGCCTTGAAAGAAGTTCACGAAATTCTGAGCCACTGACCAGTGGCTGTCAATCACTTTGCTGTGGATGAAATACCAAGACAAAACAAAGATTTGCTTTCATGCTCTGTCTACTTAGTGACACAGGTCACTTAATGGCATACATGAGTGTATTTTTACACACTTGCATGGGTGGGTGTTCACAGGATGGAACATGAACTTATGAGAATACATTACAAAGAAACTTGCAGGGGCTGGAGAGATAACTTAGCAGTTAAGTGCTTGCCTGTGAAGCCTAAGGATCCTAGTTCAAAGCTCAATTCTCCAGGACCCACATTAGCCAGATGTACAAGGTGGCATATGCATCTGGAGTTCGTTTGCAGTGGCTGGAGGCCCTGGTGCACCCATTGTCTCTCTCTCTCTCTCCATCTGCCTCTTTCTCTCCCTCTCTCTCTCTCTCTCTGTCTCTCTCTGTCTCTGTCTGCTGCTAATAAATAAAACAAACAAAGTTTTTTTAAAAAAGTTTAAGCAAATTTGAGGACAAGTGTCTCCGGGGAAACGTTCCTGTGGACACAGATGTGCAACCTGAAGGAAATTCATCAAGCAGAGAATAGTATATCATTAGTTTTTCAATTCACAACAAGTAGAGAGATAAAGACATTGAGAAAGAGAGAGAGTGAGTATGGGCATGCTAGGGCCTCTAACCACCACAAACAAACTCCAGATGCGTGTGCCACCTTGTGCATCTGGGTAACATGGGTCCTGGAGAATTGAACTTTGAACTGGGATCCACTTTGGGCATCTGGCTTTACATGGTTACTGGGGATTCAAACCCCAGGTTGTTAGGCTTTGTGGACAAGCACCTTAAACACTGAGCCATTTCTCCAGCCCAAGAGATCCTTTGTTAGCTGGAAGCCTGAGCACATGTCACAATTCTGTGGTGGGAGGATGCAGGGCTAGGTGAAGAACTGATTGCAACTTGGCTGAAACCTAGAAATAGAAGAGAGAGAGAGAGAGAGAGAGAGAGAGGTGGAATGGGTGAAAGGTAAATGGCCCAAACTGCATAGGGTCTTCAGGACCGTGGTAAGAATCTTGGCCTTCAGCATGAGCATTCTTATCTTCAAGGAAGTATGTAAGCGGAAAGTAGGGTGAGGAGATACCATTATACATATGAACTCTGATGTGAAGAGCAGAGAAAGGCAGGATGCAGAATTGATTAACGAAATCATTACAGCTGCTAAAGCAGGATATTGTGATCATTAGGACCAGTTACATCAAGAATAGGAGTCAGGGCTAGAGATGGCTCAGCACTTAAGGCACTTGCCTGCCAAAACCAAACAACTCAGGTTCAATTCCCCAGTACCCACATAGAGCCAGATGCACAAAGTGGTGCACATGTCTGGAGTTCATTTGCAGCAGCTGGAGGCCCTGGTGAGCCTCCCTTTTTATTCTGTCTTCCTTTTCTCTCTCTGTGATTGCAAATAAATTTTAAAAAATTTGAAAAAAGAAGAAACAGTTGTTAGTGAAAGGTGAATTCTTGACATAATGGGGAATGACACCTGTGTGGTAGTTTGAATGTATATCACCCTCCATATTCACGTGTCAAAATCTAATCACCAAGGTGATGACAGTAAGAGATGGAGCATCTCCGGATGACTTATACATGAACTTAATGCCTTTATAAGAGACCCCAGAGAGCTGCCTCCCTTGTCTATCCTTCCGTAATGTGGGGAAGGACATAGAGTGAGGGAGCGTCCTGGAAGCGGAAAATAAGCCCTTCCTAAACACCAACTCTGCTGGCGTCTTGTTCTTAGACTTCCCAGACTTGTGAGAAGAGAAGTTCCATGTTTAGCAATTATTCATTCATTGTTATTTTGTAAGGGCTATAGACATGGACTAAAAGCCGGTGGTCTCAGCACCCCGTAGGCTGAGACAGGAAGATCTTGAATTTGAGTCCATCCTGGACTACATAATAAGACTTTATCACACACACACACACACACACACACACACACACAAGAGCTGGGCTTGGTAGCACGCACCTTTAATCCCAGCACTTGGGAGACAGTTGTAGGAGGATCACCATCAGTTCTAGGCCAGCATGAGACTACATACTGAATTCCAGGTCAGCCTGGGTTAGAGTCAGAACCCTACTTTGAAAACTCCAAAAGGAAAAAAGAAAGAAATGGTGAGACTACAGAGATGGCTCAGTGGGTAAGGCACTTGCCTGCAAAGTCTAAGGACCCAGTTAGATTCCCCAGGACCCATGTAAAGCCAGATGCACAGTGGCACATTCATCTGGAGTTCGCTCATTTACAGTGGCTGGAGGCTCTGGCACACCCATTCTCTCTCTCTCCCTTCAAATTAATAAACCAATAAATAAATAAATAAATAATATTTTTAAAAGTACATGGATTAAGATAAAACCTAAAGTAATTAGACATAATTCACCTAGATAGCTTAAAAAACAAAAATGAAATCACAGAATTATACAGTGAGTGAATTACAAGTATATCACAGATTGGAACACATGATGCAGATGTGGTTTATCTAGAAATTTTGTCATCTTTTTTTGATTTAAAAAAATACTTTTTCATTTATTTATTTATTTATTACAGAGAGAGGGAGAGAATGGGTGTACCAGGGCTTTTAACCATTGCAAACAAACTCTAGACTCATGTGCTACCTTGTGCATCTGGCTTTGTGTGGGTACTGGGTAATCAAACCTAAGTCCATTGGCTTTGCAGGCAAGTGGCTTAACAGCTAAGCCATCTCTCTGGCCCTTTGTTTGATTTTTTAAAATGTTTTATTTTTATTTATTTGTGAGAGAGGCAGAGAGAGAGAGAGAGAGAGAGAGAAAGAGAGAATAGGTGTACCAGATCTTTTGTTTTGTGTTTTCATTTTTCTTTTTTCCCATGACTAGTGAAAGAGGCTAAAAAAACATCTCTAGTCATGTAAGTTACATCCAGACTAATTCCAAGTTGGGTCTTTTTGTCCCAACAAACATGTCACCTCTGTGTATACAATATGTGTTAAGTGACAAAGACAGAAATCAATGGTCATTATATTCTTTGGATTTGTCTGTTCTGTTTTGTTCCATTTCAGGCTTTGTTTGGTTGGGGTTTTGGGTTTGGTTTTTTGTTTTGTTTTTGCTGCTTTTCTGCTAAAAATGGGAAAATAATAATTTCTTGATCTCTCTAAAAATATCTCTTTGTAAATATTCTTCAAAAGCTCATAAGCTACCTTTGTGAAACTATTTCCCTCCCTTTCCCACTAAAAGCACAAAGATAAGTTATTCCTTGATGAAATTATTGACTATATATCCCACATGGCTTCCTTCCATAGCAAGTAAATATTCCCTCAATAACAATGTGTGTGGGGTACAGTGAAAATGGAACAGTACAGAGAATATGAAAATTCTTAGAGATTTAATAAAAGCTTTCTGATAGGATCCAAGGAGGCTGGCCTAATACAAAAGGAATCTGGTGATTTAAAACTGCTCCCCAAACCCTAACTTGTACAATAGGAGGGGCCTGTACCTGGTAGATGTCACCCCTACCTGCGTTATGTTTTCTCCCTATTGACAGTGTTCTGTTCATCAAGACTACTCCACCCCCAAAATCTACAATCTATCTTGAAAAAATAATGCTATTTGCATTTCAAAATTATAATAATTCGTACTAGAGGGAATCGCAACACAATTTTTTAATTTTTAATTCTAAAATCACAGTGGTGATGTGGTAACCCCAACCCTCAGGAAACTGAGGCAGGTCAAGCTCAAGTTCTAGGCTAGCCTTGGCTGTGTAGCAAGTTCAAGACCTGCTCGGGGTTCGCAATGAGACCCTGTCTCATAAAACAAAACAATCAAAATACACAAAGTAACCTGAATTTCAGGCAACTTTCAAAAACCCTGAAATTTTTTATTAAAGATTTAAAAAAATATTATTTATTTATTGAGAATGAGAGAAGAGGCACAAATATTAATATAGAGAGAGAATGGGCATGCCAGGACCTCCAGCCCCTGCAAATAAGCTTCAGATGCATGTGCCACTTTGTGCATCCGGCTTATTTGGGTACTGGGCAATTGACCTTGGGCCCCCAGGGTTTATAGGCAAGTGCCTTAATGGCTGTGCCATCCCTCCAGTCCCAAAATAAAAATTTTAGGTCACTCCCAGATATGCAGAAACTTGTCTAATGCCATATCACCCTAAACACACCTGATCTCATCTGATCTTGGAAGCTAAGCAGGGTTGGGCCTCCTTAGTACTTGGATGAGAGATATGCAAAAACTCTAACTTTGCAATTCAAAGGCTTTTCCCAGGATAGTGAAGTGGTTCCGCGGGTAAAGCACTGGTCATGCAAGCACAGGTATCTGAGTTCAGATCCCCGACACCCACAGAAAAGCCACCCATGGCGGCATGTACTTGTAATCCCAGCACTGGGGAGGCAGAGACAGGAACACCCTGGGATCGCTGCCCAGCTCGTCAAAATTAGTTGGTGGGCTCTAGGTTTCATGAGTTCCTATATCAAAAAATAAGATGATGGGCTGGAGAGATGGCTCAGTGGTTGAGGCGCTTGCCTACAAAGCATGGTGACCCAGGTTTGATGCCCCAGTACCCATCTCAAGCCAGATCCATAAAGTGGCGCATGCACCTGGAGTTCGTTCTCAGTAGGTAGACTCTTGGCATACCCATTCTCCAGCTCTCTCTCTCTCTCTCTTTCTCTCTCTCTCTTTCTGCTTGCAAATAAATAAATAAAATATTAAAATTTAAAGCTTCAGGAAAAAGTAAGGTGGAACATGATTGAGGAAGACTCTTCATTTCAACTTCTGGCCTCCATGTGCATGGACATGTGTGCCCACACACATACAACCAGGTATGTTCACACCCATGAACACCACACACACACAAACACGTATATACACACCCATGAACAACACCACATATGCACAAATATCTATGTTCACACCCACGAACACCACACATACAACCATGTGTGTACACACCCATGAACACCACACATACAACCATGTATGTTCACACCCATGAACACCACACACACCCACACAAAAAGCAGGCAAATGAATTTTTAATATGTGTAAATAAATAAAAGAGAGATGCTTGCATGGGCCATGAGTATGTTATAGACCAATGACTATATTTTTAAAATATTTTATTTATTTATTTAAGAAAGAGAGAAAATGAGGCAGAGAGAGAAAGAATGGGCATGCCAGGACCTCTAGCCACTGCAAATCGAACCTGGGTCCTTTGACGTTGCAGGCAAGCACCTTAACTGCTAATCCATCTCTCCAGCCCAAGATAATGTTTTATGCAGTCATGTGCACCTGAGGTAGAAAAATGAGTCAAGTGCCAGAAAGAAAAGATGAACAGGCAGACATGGTGAAGCGTGGACTTACATGCATTGGCAACACCAGAAATCTAACCTAGAGGAAGGAAAGGGGAGTACCACGTGGCATGAAGTGGGTATGGCAAAGGGAAGAGTTTCCAGTGGAAAAAAAGGACGTCAAAAGTAGGTAAGGGTCAGATTTTGAGGGATCACGGACCATTGGAAGATTCAAGTTCCTTCCGTAGACACCAGCTAGCCACCGCAGGCTTTTATATTATTCTTGTTCATTTTTTATTTATTTATTTGAGAGCGACAGACACAGAGAGAAAGACAGATAGAGGGAGAGAGGGAGAATGGGCGCGCCAGGGCTTCCAGCCTCTGCAAACGAAGTACAGACGCGTGCGCCCCCTTGTGCATCTGGCTAACGTGGGACCTGGGGAACCGAGCCTCGAACCGGGGTCCTTAGGCTTCACAGGCAAGCGCTTAACCGCTAAGCCATCTCTCCAGCCTTATATTATTCTTATTAAGTAGAAGCTGTGTATGGACACATCATGTGTTAGTGAAATCATTTATTTCCTTCATCCCCGCCCCCACTCACTGAGGGCCCCCCTCGGCGGGTCTGCTGGCATCCACCACGGCTGAGGGTTTTGAGATATGGGAGCAGCGTGTCAGTCGTTGTGGGGAGGGGGCACCACGCCTCTGGATATTCCCACCCATTTTGTGGCTTACAATCTTTCCACCCCCTTCCACAAAATTCCCTGAGCCCTGGTGGGTGTGTTGGAAGTCTACTTTAGTGATGAGCTCTCAACTACTTCTGGATTTGTGCTTTGGTACATTTTGAGAGTCCACAGTGCCTGTGGCTACCACCCTGGCAAAGGCCACAGGAAAAGACAGCCAGCCCCCCATCGTGATCCACCCCTCGCATGTCAGCCAGGGCCCAGGTGAAACCACAGAGGAGTTGGCGAGATGAGCAAGAATGCCACATCAAAGGCTTATGGGAAGGGAGGTGCTGCAGGCAAAGTTACATTCGACAAAGCCTAACCTAATGAAAATGATTACCCAGGTCTTGCATGAACTGGGGAGAATTCTGCTTTAATAAATTAAAACCAAGCAAATTCTACCATGTGTGGGAGGGAATATTAACGACACTGTGTGTTACAAAATGCAGCTGCTGCCTGGGGGAGGGGGTCTTGGCATCTCCAGAAGAGGGTTGGGAGGCTGACGCACCTGCAGAGAGAGAAACTGGCATCTCTGACATAGAGAACCGTGGCCGCCAGGAATGCACCATTCTCCTCCACTGAGTGCCGCCCCGCGATGGGAGAAGGTTGTCATAAGAGATTCAAGACCTTCTGGCTCCAATTTGAAAATTAAAACCAACCAGGAGAATGTCTGCCCCAGTGTCTGTGAGGACAAAATTGAAGCAAGAATACAGAGAAAGCCTTGTGTATCACTCCACACCAAAGACTTGTTCAAATTCCTTTCTTACCATCTATTTCCATTTCTAATTCTACCTGCACAAAATATAATCATGCCTGCTTGTAATTACTTATGCATACATGAATACTAGTAAGTTAAAGTTGTTGGTCTTATTTCCAAAGACAAGTGTGAGCCACCGTGGCTTAGGAGCTGCTCCTTTTCCCTGTGACTTTAAATATGCGACAAGCTCCTCTCTAAAACACATATTTGCAGATGTCACTTTAAACACTATTTTCTGAGATTATATTTTCCATAGAAAACAGATGTCTGCAATTATCCCTTTTTTGACCTCTGAGACTTGTCAAAGTCAAATAGGTAATCATCCAATCAGACGGGCTATCATTATCAGAAGAAAAGTAATTATAATCTGAATATGTTTGAACATGATTATTATAAGCTTTAAACTGTTACACTTTTGATTGGGGCAGAATTGGAAGACATTATCACTTCATAATTCAAATGATGTAACTTCACTTGTTTTTGTCATTTCGAATCTGGAGAGCTAAATTTATTTAACAATATAATTCTTTAAACATGAACAAATTATGCAATAATCTCTTTAAAACCATGAGAATGCTTCTCAAAATCTTGACAAGTAAAATTAGGGGAATTTATTTTTTTTTTAACCAGAACAAATCAGAGCTCAGCTCTGAATCCCATCAGAGAGGGAGGCTGCAGGCAGACATGAGCATTTGACAGACATTTTGTGATCTGTTCGCTTCTTTTAAAGAGACCAGCTGTTTTCCTCTCTTACCTCCAGAGGCCCACACCTTGCTGGTCCAAAGCAAAAGTAGGCCAAATTCAGAGGGGATGAAGAGGGGAAAACATGGAGAAGCTATATAACAGGATAAAATATAATTCTTTCCCAAGATCTGTAAAATAGAGAAATAGATTAAATTCAAAGTCAAAACTAAAAAAATTTAAATTTAGAGGAGAAAAAAGTGTTTAAAAAAACCCATAGTGCCTGACAGACCCTGAATACAGTATCATTTCCCATTAAAATTATTTGATAGAAATGTGATCACATAGACCTGCCATCCAGATGTCTGTCTGATTGGATGGTTGTGTGACTTGAAAAAGAGTCCTGAACTTTCTTTTTCTTTTTTTAAAATATTTTTATTTATTTATTTGCAAGCAGAGAGTGATAGAGAGAAAAGAAACAGAAAGAGAGAGAGAGAAATAGGGCGAGAGAATGGGCATGCTAGGGCCTTCAGCCACTGCAAATGAACTCCAGACACATGTGCCAGTGTACATCTGACTTTATGAGTGTGTGTGCATGTGTGTGTGTCTGTGTGTGTACACCTATGCATGTGTGTGGGGACATGTGTACCACAATGCACTTGTGGAGGTCAGAGGACAATTGCTGGGGTGTTGGTCTTTGCCTTCCACCTTATTTGAGGAAGGGTATCTCACTGTTCTCTGTTGCATTTTCCAGGCTAGCTGGTCCATGACCTTCTGGAAGATTCTCCCTCCTTGAAGCAAGGGCTCATCTACATGGGAAGACCTTTGTTCGTTTGCTCCTTGTGGGTCACTGTATTAGTTACTTTTCCCATTGCTGTGACAAAATACCCGACACGAAGCAAATTCCAGGAGGAGGAAGAGGAAGGGTTTCTCTTGGCATACAGTTTGAATGAATATAGTCCACCACGGTGGCAGAAGCAGGACGTATATCCATAGTCAGGAAGCAGAGAGGTCAATGCTGGTGCTAGGCTTACTGTGCAGATAAGATGGGTCCTTCCACCCTAGTTCACCAGGTCTAGACACACCCACATAGACAAGGTTTTGTCTCCCAGGTGATTCTAGATCCAATCAGGTTGACAGTCTAGATTAACCATCACAGCCATAAGCTTTGCAGACTAATTTATTATCTGGTAAGATATTAAAATGGGGGTCTGGAGAGACTGCTTAGAGGTTAAGTGCTTGCCTGTGAAGCCTAAGGACCCAGGTTCGAGGCTCGGTTCCGCAGGACCCACGTTAGCCAGATGCACAAGGGGGCACACGCGTCTGGAGTTTGTTTGCAGTGGCTGGAAGCCCTGGCGCGCCCATTCTGTCTCTCTCTGTCTCTCTCCCTCGTTCTCTCTCTCTCTGTCACTCTCAAATAAATAAATAAGAATGAACAAAAAAAATTTTTTAAGGTATTAAAATGAGAGTTTCCAGCTTTATTCACTTGAAATTTCATTTAGCCAAGGTGGTTATGTTAAGGAACATGTTCTTTTGTCTTCTTATAACCTACTTTCTTTTTGTTTAATTTTATTTATTTATTTTGAAGGAGAAAGAGAGAGAGAGAGAGAGAGAGAATGGGCACTCCAGGACTCTTACTCCAGATATATATGCCACTCTATTTATATGGTTTTACATGGGTATTGGGGATTTGAACCTGGGACATCAGGATATCAAGCAAGCAGTTTTAACCACCGAGCCACCTTTCCAGCTCCCAACCTACTTTCAAATATCCAAAGTGGCCCATTGACACACTGATTTCATTACACCGTGTACATCACTGCCCACAATCCTCATGATGGGAAAAGCTTGCTTTGAGGATCCAGCAGACCCGGGCTTACATATGGGTTCTCCTCTTGGGAGGAGCATAGCCCATGGTAGGCAAATGATCAAGATTTCAGCTTTGCCATCTGAAAAGTAGGGTAGCCATATCTACCTGTACTAAGCATATATTTTTAGTTTGCTGTTTTAAACTCTGAATAAAAGGCTCTCTCTGGAGGGACTGACTTTCCCACGGCCAGCTAATTCCTAGAGATAGCAAACCTGTGTGTGCATGTGTGTGTGTGTGTATGTGTGTGTGTGTCTTTCAGTGCAAACCAACCCATCACACATGAGCTGTGGTGCCCCACAAGGCTCTCACATTTGTAACCCTACTATACTCTCTTAGCTGCCACACAGCTTTGGTGCCCTAGAAGCTATTAGCATTATTCATACTACCCAGCCCCACACCTGCTTGCGCCACCTCACCTTGCAATTCCTCCCTCAACAATCACAGTGAAGGTTCTGCCCGTGATGTCTGCATGCTGGCTCTGCCTCCTGACCGTTCCTACTGCTTCTCTGCTCAACCCTCACCACCACTATGGCTTTACCATGCCTCCTGTCTCTAGGGAACTGTGATGATGTCCTCCTCTTTTATGACAGTCAGTTCCATGTGTGCACGTATGACGACCAAGTAGACTTGAAAACATTATGGCGGGGCGGAGAGATGGCTCGGTGATTAAGGCGCTTGCCTGCAAAACCTAACGACCTGGCCTTGATTCCCCAGTGCCCACGTAAAGCCAGATGCACAAAATAGGGCACGCATCTGGAGTTTGATTGCAGTAGCTAGAGGCCCTGGTGTGTCCATTCCCCTCCCCTCCTTGAAAATAAATAAAGCAAAATTATTTCCAAAGAAATGTTAATTATGCCATAAAGTAATGGTAGTGATTCTCAACGAAGAGTGATTTTGGAGCACCCCCCTCCCCGGGGACATGTGGTAAGGTCTGGTGTCATTTTTGGTTGTTGCAACTTGAAGAGAAGGCACCACTAGATGTAGCAGGGCTGCTGAATGTCCCACAACACCCAGGGAAGCCACCTTCAGCTTGTTGAAGATGTCACGACTGAAGAACCCTGCTTACATGAAGATTCAGTGAAGTAAAGAACGTAATGTGTTCTCTACACCTAGAAAGACTCACCTGGGCCCATTAAAATGCATGTTGCTGGATCCACTCCAAGAGTTCTGATGCAGTGAGCCTGAAATAGAATCTGAGAATTTGCATATTTTTCATTTTTTTCTTTTTAAATTTGTGTGTGTGTGTGTGTGTGGTGTGTGTGTGCATGCATATGTGAAGTGTGCACCTCATGCACACACATGTGGATTCAGATGTCTTCTTCTAACACTCTTCTGTGATATTTTGTTTTTGGTTTTACAAGGCAGGGTCTCACTCTGGCCCAGGTTGACCTGAAATACTCTGTAGTCCCAGGCTGGCCTTGAAATCACAGCGATCCTCCTACCTCTGCTTCTTGAGTGCTGGGGTTAATGGCATGTGTTACCACACCCGGACTCTTCTGCCATATTTCTTTGGAACAGAGTGCCTCACGGAATCAGGGGGTCCCCATTTCTCAGTCGCACTGGCTGACCAGCAAGCCTAGTGGCCGCCCAGTTTCTGCTCTGCCCACCATGCTTGAGCACGCACATCTTTTTACTCGGGTGCTTGGGCTCGAACCTGGGTCTTTGTGCTTGCATAGTGAGTGTTACCACCCTCTGAGCAATCTCCGGAGCCCCAGGGTTGGCATTTCTAACAAATTCCATTCCAAGGTGACACTGATGCCATTACTGAAGCATGATACTGTGAGAATCATTGCCCTGATTCACAGTAATCATCCAATAAATGGCATCCCATAGTTATTTTACCAGAACATTCAGTTTCCAGACCAAACTTCGTCTCATATCTCCAACGTTCCTGGGGTTTCCACCAGATGGTGGCTGTTTGACATGGACGTACTACTAAGTGATAAACTCCACTTCCTAATTTATATTCGCGAATAGATGAGGGAACATTCTAGTTAGGCCGGTACGTTCCAGTTAGCCATTGCTACACAGAAAATCACGCCAACACTTGATGACTTGAAATAGCAGCCATTTGATTATAGCTCATGATTGTGTGGGTCAGGAATTCAGGGAGGGACGATCTGTCTCATGCAGCTTTGCTGGAAGCCACTCAGACGACTTAGCCAGCAGATGGGCTGAAATCACTCAAGGGCCAGGTACCCCAGAGCAATGTCTTGAAGGCTGGGCCCCACCGCGACTGTCAACAGAAACTCCTCCATGTGGCCTCTCTGTTATGGGGGTGACCGTCGATGGTGCTTAGGGTTCTGTGAGAGTGTTCCAACTGGCAAAGTGAGAGAAAGCCACATGGCCTCAGAAGTCAGTCTTATTGTGTCACTCCCCTGGACTCAAGTGCTAAACATCACTCGGGTACCAGTACTGCCTCTTCCTCAGGCTCAAAGACAGGGGGTCTAGATCCCACATTGCGACAGTCGACCTTCAGTGTGAGTTGGACTGGATTTACCGTCACCTAGGAGACACACCTCGGAGCATGTCCATGACAGTATTTCCAAGAAGGTTTTACTGACTGAGGAGAGAAGAAAGACGTACCCTGATAATGAAGGGCAACCCCTATCCAAATTCCTCTCCCACAATGCGACATGATAAAATGGCTGCTAGTCCAAGCCACCAAATTTTGGTGTGACTTGTGATGTGGCAATGACTAACTAGAACGCAGTCCTAACAAGAACAAGCCCTGATCTTTTCCCAGGTGAAAAATAATAAATGGGGCTGGAGAGCTGAGAGATGGCTTAGCAGTTAAGGCACTTGCCTGTGAAGCCTAAGGACCCAGGTTCAATTCCCCGGGGCCCATGTAAGCCAGATGCACAGGGTAGTACATGCGTCTGTAGTTTGTTTGCAGTGGCTGGAGGTCCTAGCAGTCCATTCACTCTCCTTCTCCCAAATAAATATATATGTAATAAAATATAAAAAATAATAAATGGGGTTTATCACTTGGTAATACTTTCTATCAATCCCATGGACTGGGAATGGAAAAGAGGAGGAAGCCAGCTGAGCCCAGCATCTCTCTTTCTCCTGCTCTCCCTCTCTCTCCTTCCTGACTGTGGATTCAATGTGACCAGCTGCCCCATGCTTTTCCTGCCATAGCCTCTTCTCTAGGGAGGACTGAACCCTAAGACTGTGAGCCAGAATAAACCCTTCTCTCCTTAAGCTTTTTTTTTATCAGGTGTTTGGTCATAATGACAAGAAAACTAATTCACATGTTTTCATGGGAAGGAATATCAAAGACTTCATCAAGCATGTGCCTAAACTCTGTCCATGCTATTTTTAACAATTATTTATTTATTCATTTACTTATTTGCAAACAGAGAGAGAGAGATAGAAGAGAGACAGAGAAAATGGGCATGCCAGGGCCTCCAGACGCTGCAAACAAACTCCAGATGCATGCTGCACTGTGCATCTGGCTTTACATGGGTACTGGAGAATCAAACCCAGGTCGTTAGGCCTTGCAGGCAAGCGCGTTAACCACTGAACCATCTCTCCAGTCCTCTGCATGATATTTAATTGCACCTTATTTCTGGGGAAGGAACTAGAACAATAAAGCCAGTGACCCTAGGACGTTATAGTTTGAATCCATTGTTCCGTACTCAGCTTTGGATGCTGGCTCCTCTCTCCCAATACAGCATGACCAGCGTCCTCACCACTGCCTCAGTGTGGAGTTGGAATAAGTACCTATCAGGACTTCCTAGTCCACAAAAACCCGTGCTGAAATGTTCTTTTCATTTTCGTTGCATTTCCTCCAAGGACTCAATGCAGCGTGGCATTCTCTCTCCATGGTCATCCATGGTGCCCCTGATCCAGGTCTGCTCACTGTCCGCGCTCTCAGCTTGCGCTGGAGGGCACTGCCCGACGCAAACATGCCGTCCCCATTGTCACCGCAGGAGGTGGCATGACACCTTCTCTCCAACCCCAGGCCTGTATTCCCTTCCAGATCCTGCACTCTGTGTCCAACTGAACATGTGAGCAGAAGTGGAATGATGACCTCAGCAGCCACGGAGGTTTATTTTGATTGCATTACTGTGTGATTATCTACAAGGGAAAACGAAGTCACTCAAACAGGCAGCTTGCACTCTTCCAGCAACAAAGGACCTCCTGGAAATCCTTCTTTCCTTCTCTCTCTCTCTTTTTTTTTTCTTTTTTCTTTTTTTTTTTTTTTTTTTTTGGTTAAATGACATTATGTTATGTTTTGTTTTCGTTGCTTATCATCATTTCTTAGCAGAAGCCCAAGTGGGTTGGTTGGGGTAAGAGGGGAAAATCGTAATGAATCATATGTATACATTTGCTCTACTGGGAGTCTGATGTGGGGAAATATTCCAGGCATATTAAATTAGGGCACTACCACATTACTCTCTGTTCTATTTGAAGCTGGGCCTGAGGTACACACTTCATATGAGGCATAAGAATGCTGTGGCAATTCGGTGAGTCATGAACACACCAGAGCACCTGGGTTATTTCTCTGTGTGTGTGGATGTGGGTGTGGCTGTGCACAGATGTGAGCGGAGGCTATAGTATTTTCAGACGTTTGGTTTCTTTGTGGTGCTGGACGTGGAACCTGGGCCTCGGGCACGCTGGACTTTACTGCCGAACCACCCCTCACATCGGAGCTAAAGGATATCAGCAAACAGAGCTCACTTTCTACCTTTTCCTCAGTGGTGTGCAAACCTCTTCTATGCACAACTGGTTTTCATCCAGACCTTTTCTATAAGTGCACCCTTTTGTTCTTATCAGGGAATAAATAAGTATTCTTCCGGGCTGGAGAGATAGCTTAGCCGTTAAGACGTTTGCCTGCAAAGCCAAAGGACCCAGGTTTGATTCCCCAAGACCCACATTAGTCAGATGCACAAGAGGGTGCATGCATGTGGAGTTAGCTTGCAATGGCTGGAGGCCCTGGCGTGCCCATTCTCTCTCTCTCTCTCCTCCTTTCTCTGTCAAATAAATAAGTTAATAATAATAAAATATTTTTTAAAAAGAAATATTCCTCCTTCCTTTAGGACAGACCTAATGCCTCCGGATTCATCATCTGAGGTCACCCTAACAGGAAGTGGGTGTGCCTGGACCTGGGGCTAGCTGGAGACATAGTCATCCACGAAATAGGAGGTACCACAGCCAAAGGGGTCCTCCAGTCCTTTCTGGATGGTTGTCTCAATGTTCCCCAAAGGAGAGTAGATAGCTCTGGAAAAGAGACAGTTTAGAAGACACAAGATGGCCTGTCCTCTTGAAGGCCAATATCGTGCAGCTCTTTTCTTCCTTCCTTGCCTGCTTTCTTTCCTTCTTTTTTCCTTTCTTTTTGTATTTATTTATTGGTACAGCTAAAGAGGGGCAGGAGGATACTTGTTTCCTCTCTATTCCAGGAGCCCTGTGCAGACACCACTCAGATCTCTATGGTCTCACCAGAACTCTGTAACTCATTCAATCACCAGCCCAAAGTCATTGTTAGCTGCTCACAGACCTCAGCATCTCATGGCCATTCTGGTAACAGCATGCTTGTCCAAGGACAGCCTTTCTCGTGATCACCTCACTGATTCAAGGATACTAGCCTCGATCAACCTTCTTCTTTACACACCCAAAACTGTCTCTTTTTACTTACATTTTGTCGCCTGCCTTTCCAGCTCCCTGTGGATTGATCCCAGGACCCTGCGGACTCTAGGCCAGTGTTCTGCTACTGAGTCTAGGCTTGAGCCACATGAAAACAGTTTCCAGATAAATCACAGAGAATAGTGTTTGATTCTGTCTTGTGTCTCATCCTAAGCATGGAAATCTAGCAGCTCCTTCTGGCTCGTCCTACAAAGAGCTCTGAGGGCTCAGCTCTCAGCTTCCATCCTTGACTCAGAATTTCTGAGCTTTCTTTTCATCCAGGGCTGCTGACCTATTTCATCTGCTCTTGTGATATGATAACTAAGCCACGTCAGAGAGGCATAATTTACTGCCTTCCTCCTGCCTTGACAATTATCCCATTTGAACCTCACTAACCTCCTCACCTCTTGGAGCTCTTGTCTCCTTCTTAATCTGAGCCACTGAGAACAAGGATGATAACCCGCTTCCACTCTCACGCCATCTCCAGCAAAGGCTCATGGCATCAAATAGGATGTTGGGACAGCAATCTGTTCACCTCTCAGCCACAGGAGAGTTTCTAAGAGCAGTCCTGGAAGGCCAGGGTACCTCTGCCCACTGCTAACCAATGAATTCTAGATGGTTCCCTGGGCAAGTCGGTGGATAGGCTCTGATGGTACTAAATTAAGATGTGGCAAGGTCTCATTTTCCACGGGGGAATGTCATTGTCAAGTAAGTAAACAGAAGGTACGGGGCATTTGAAACCTACTAGTCACTGTGACAAGGAGCTCCGTGAGGACCTCCGCCAAGGACAGCATGCAGCTGTCTGTGATGTTTAAAAGGGACACAAATACATCCATATCTCTTGCATGTGACTTTAATTTGCATGGGCTTAAACAGTTCTGCTGAGGGAATTTGCAAATCAACACTTTGATGTTACTCTTTTATGACTCTTTCTCTTTGTCCCCTTTTATTCCGCTCCTATTCAAGTAGCCATTATGATCAAGCCCCAAACTACATCTCAGAAAAGAGAGCAGATGATACGAAAAGACAAGAAAAGAGAGACCGTGCCACACTCAAGGACAGCAGGAAAGTTTGGGGGATTAAAACTTTAATCCAACAGGCCAAAGATGGAGGTGTTCATGATGGAGTTATTTGAAGGAAAACGTCCGGCTGCCTGTGACATTATAGACACAAAGATATGTGCATGACGTCAGCCTTCCAATCGGTATGTGTGGTCGCAATCAAATCAAAGTTAAAATTCACAATTCTTCCCTCACTCATCTACAAATCCAGGTGCCTGTAAAAGGGGAGTCTGCTTTCTTTCTCTTTTGTCCTTTCTTTATCTTTCATTCCTTCATTTTCTTCTAATAAGACAGATACAGAATTATTAATCTGATTCAAAAAGTCTAGTAGAAACACTGGTCAAGCTATGTGGAAAGACTAAGTCCATCCCGTCCCCAAGAAAAGCATGGGAAAAGAAAATATGTTTTATTTTTATGTTTTAAAATATTTTACTTATTTATGTGCAAGCAGAGAAACATAGACTCAGAGAGAGGGGGAGAAGGAGGGAGAAAAGGAGGAAAGATGAGAGAGAGAAAGACGGAAATAGAGAGAGAATATGGCCTCGCCAGGGCTCCAGCCACTGCAAACAAACTCCAGATGTGTGTGCCACTCTGTGCTTATGGCTTTACATGGGTCCTGGGGAATTGAATCTGGACATTAGGCTTTTCAGAGAAATGTCTGAACCACTGAGCTACCTCTCTAGTCCAAAATGTGTTTTATTAATAACATCAGTAAGTAAATTATTTAATTCAACCTGTCAGTGATTCAATTACTAAATACTAAGAAAGTATGACCTTTCACGTTCATCTCTCATGTTCTTTTTTTTTTTTTTTTTTTTTTTTGGTTTTTCGAGGTAGGGTCTCCATCTGGCTCAGGCTGACCTGGAATTCACTATGTAGTCTCAGGGTAGCCTCGAACTCACGGCAATCCTCCTACCTCTGCCTCCCGAGTGCTGGGATTAAAGGCGTGCGCCACCACGCCCGGTTCATCTCTCATGTTCTTTAATTCTCCTTTTCCCATCTCCTGGATGCTTCTGGCAATAGGAGCCAATCTTGTAGCTTTGTCTTTCAGCAGTATTTTTTTGGTGTTGTTTGTTTTGTTTTGTTTTGGATTTTGTTTTTTGAGGTAGAGTCTCACTCTAGCCCAGGATGACCTGGATCACACTCTTTAATTTTTTTTTATTTTTTTATTTTTTTATCTATTTAGTTGACAGCAACAGACAGAGAAAGAGGCAGATAGAGAGAGAGAGAGAGAGAGAGAAAGAGAGTGGGCACACCAGGGCTTCCAGCCACTGCAAATGAACTCCAGACGCATGTGCCCCTTGTGCATCTGGCTAACGTGGGTCCTGGGGAACCAAGCCTCGAACCGGGGTCTTTATGCTCCACAGGCAAGTTCTTTACCGCTAAGCCATCTCCCAAGCCCTGGATCACACTCTTTAGACCCAGGCTGGCCTTGAACTCACAGCAATGCTCCTACCTCTGCCTCCTGAGTACTGGGATTAAAGGTGTGCGCCACCATGCCCTTCTCAGCAATATTTCTGATCTTTACCTCTTTGCAAGCTCGGGCCACACATTTGCCAACTATCAATGCCAGGCTGTGACTTTAAGAGCAAGACCTGCACTGTGTGTGTGTGTGTGTGTGTGTGTGTGTGTGTGTGTGTGTGTAATATGCATGTATGTGTGTTGATATATGTGGGGCATGCAGGTGCACATGCTCATGTATGTGGATGTCAGAAATAGATGTTGGGTAGCTTCCTTGATCACTGGCCCCCTTCCTTCCAAGACAAGATCTCTCACTGAACCTGGAGCTCACTGATTTGGCTAGACTAGCTGGACAGTCTGGGTAATCCTCCTGTCTCTGCCTCTCCAGCACCGGGATGGCAACTGTGCACCACCCCTCCCAGCTTGTTCATGAGTTATGAGGACCCAGCTCAGGTCCTCGGCTTGCCTGGTCAACACTGTGTCAGCCAAGGTGCCTCCCCAGACTCTGATTCGTTTGTATAGTCACCCCATCAGTTAGCAAATGCTTTGCATATTGGCATATCCACACAGTGTTCAATTTGTGAACAAAGAGGGCACTTAGCTTATAGTGTTAGTGGTAGTGAAATTAAAGGTACCCACCCAAATGATTGGGAAAGGAATTTAGCATTGTCATGGAAAAGTCTAGATATGTGGGAGATGCTTTTTTGGTCCTCTCCAAATGCCTTACAGAGCGCTGGTTCTTCCATTGCTTTGGAAATCTATTGTAGTGGTGCCTTAATGAGCTTTTCATTCCATTCACTCTAGAAGCACAAGTCAGGAGCCAGAACAGAGGGATATGTCTCATATAAGTACAGTAGGCCCCAGGTCTCCATCCTGCTGGACTGCTGCAAACATATATGATGTCCACAAACTTTGCACACAAGTGTTTCACCTTCCCACTCTACTGTGAGCTTCTTAAGAACAAGGATCTGTGGGAGCTGGAAGGATAGCTTGTTTGGTCACCTCACAAGCAAGCATGCAGATCTGAATTCAATCCCCAGGAGGCACCTTAACAAAACCCCCGGCATAGTGGAGTGTGTCTGTGATCCTAGCACTGGGGAAGCTGAAATAGGTTGACCCTTGGGCCCACTAGCCTGGCAGTCATACCTACTTGACGAGTTCCAGATCAATACAAGATACTGTCTCGGGCTGGAGAGATGGCTTAGCGGTTAAGCGCTTGCCTGTGAAGCCCAAGGACCCCGGTTCGAGGCTCGGTTCCCCAGGTCCCACGTTAGCCAGATGCACAAGGGGGCGCACGCATCTGGAGTTCGTTTGCAGAGGCTGGAAGCCCTGGCGCGCCCATTGTCTCTCTCTCCCTCTACCTGTCTTTCTCTCTGTGTCTGTCTCTCTCAAATAAATAAATAAAAAATTAAAAAAAAAAAAGATACTGTCTCAAAAAGGGGTACGTGGAGCCTGAGAAGCAAACCCAAGGTTGTCCTCCAGCCTCCACATGCACATGAACGCACACACGTGTGCATGCATACTCACGTAGACCTGTGTCCACTCATATCTACAAAAAAGAATGAAGATCTACAAATCTTATTACTTCTCTCACTTTTTTTCTTTTGGGTTTTTGAGGTACGATCTCCCTCTAGCCCAGGCTAACTTGGAATTCACTATGTAGTCTCAGGGTGGCCTCGAACTCATGGAGATCCTCCTACCTCTGTTTTCTGAGTGCTGGGAGTAAAGGCGTGTGCCCCCATGCCCAACTGAACTATGTTATGTGGTACACAAATCGTGTCTTCAATAAACAAGTGTTGAATATCAACTTCAACTTAACACAGAGCGCCATATAGGGGCTGGAGAAATAGCTTAGGTATTAAGGCACTTGGCTGCAAATCCTTAGGACTCATGGTAGGTTCCTCAGTTCCTACCCAAGCCAGCTGCACAAGGTGGCACATGCATCTGGAGTTGATTTTCAGTGGTTAGAGGCCCTGGCACAGCCATTCACTCTATGAAATAAATAAATAAAATATTTTTTTTAAAAGACCACAATACAGATTATGTAAAAAAAAAAATTCATGTAAGGACGCATGATTACTAGGAAAAACTATCAACGCTTTTAGATGTGTGCATGTATGAAGTATGCATATCTGGTTTGGTGTGTGGGTATACACCGTGTGTGTTCATGCGTGTGCAGATGTACGTGCATCATGTACATGTGTGCAGAGGCCAGGCACCCTCCTCTATCACTCATTGACTTGTTTCATTACTGAGACAATCTCTCACTGAACATGGAAATGTCTTTTTTTTTTTTTTTTTTTCTGGTCAGACTGGCTGGCCAGCAATCCTCAGTGATTCTTCAGTCTTCTTCCCTCCACCAGACTGGGGGTGCAGGAACGCCTGGGGCTGGGGATAGCAGTCAGGTTCTCTCTGGCCCTCGTGCCTGGGCTGCAAGTACTTCTAATCCATTGAGACATGTCTCCAGCCCCCCAACAATAATGCTGCTGCTGCTGCTGCTGCTGCTGCTTCTGCTTCTGCTTCTTCTTTTTCTCCTTCTCCTTCTCCTCTTCCTCCTCCTCCTCCTTCTTCTCCTTCTTCTTCTTCCTCTTCTTCTTCTCCTTTTTAAAGATAGAGAGACAATGGATTGGTGCGCCAGGGCCTCAGTCACTGGAATCACACTCCATAAGCCAGCTAGTGGGCATGTGTGACCTTGCATTTGCCTCACCTTTGTGCATCTGGCTTTCATAGAATCTGGAGAATCAAACATGGGTCCGTAAGCTTCTCAGGCAAGCACCTTAGCCACTAAGCTATCTCTCCAGCCCAGGCCCTCAATTTTTTTAATGTTCCCTAAAAAAAGAAATCATGATAAAAAATGCTGAAACTAAAAACCTATTTAAACTAAGTCAGAGTCACTGTTTTAATCTCACAGTATACCCCATAGGCCACAGGTGTCAGGGTGATCTGGGTTATATTGCATATACATTTCAGATCTGTGTGCTCTCATCCCAGGTGATTGAATGCTATTGCATGGATTGGATGTTGGGACCTACATTTTAGACATGCACCATAAGAGAAGTGTTCAGCTAAAATAACATCGCAAGACAATGAACTAAAGTGACAAGTGAGAAAACTGTCCTGGGAAGAGTTGATACCACCCTACAATATCACTGTTCCAAAGACCTAAGGAGCCAGATGTGGTGGCACATGCCCTTAATCCCAGCACTTGGGAGGTGGGTTGCCATGAGTTTTAGGCCAGGTAAACCTGGACTAGAGCAAGACCCTACCTCAAAACAAACAAACAAACAAAAAAAAAATCAATAAAAAGAAAGAAAGAAAGAAAGAAAGAAAAGGACCTAAGGAAGGTTGGAGAGATGGCTTAGTGGTTAAGGTGTTTACCTACAAAGTCAAAAGACCCAGGTTTGATTCCCTGGGACACACATAAAGCCAGATGCACAAAGTGTTATATGTGTCTGGAGTTCATTTATAGCACTAGAAGCCCTGGCATGCACAATGAATATTCCCTCTCTCCTCGATATCTCTCTCTCTCTCTCTCTCTCTCCCTTTTCCCTCTTTCAAATAAATAATTCAAAAAATATTTTTTATAAAAAGACCCAAGGAATTCCAGCTCCGATAGATTGATTACTCATTGCCCTGAATGCCTTAGAGCCAGGAAACTGGGCAGGAAGACCTCCCAAAATTTTCTCCAGGACTGGATGGCTTAGCAGTTAAGGCACCTGCCTAAAAAGCCAAGAGACCCGGGTTCAATGCCCCAGGGCCCACGTAAGCCAGAGGCACAAGGTGGCACATGTATCTGGAGTACATATGCAGTGCCTGGAGGCCCTGGTGTGCCTCTCCCCCCACCCCTCTCTATCTGCCTCTTTCTCTCTCAAATAAATAAATTAAAATTTAAAATTAAAAAAAATTCTCCTGATATATCATCATTTTCTCAAATTCAACATGTGTAGGAACAAAATCCTGGACCTGTAACTTCTCTTCTAGTGCTGAAAATGCTTTGGCCAGCGTATCCTTCTTTCCAGTTCTCTTTCTGTCTGCTAATGGGCTACGGAATGACTAGTTAGTGCAAGGCTTGTGTCAGAGGCTTTGGAGACACTTGTGCTACACACTGCCCGTGTATCTGTGAAGAGTTCAACATCCAGGCCATGTGAAGACCGGCAGGCAGATGAAAGCCAGGGAGAAAGAGCATGAGACAGCGTTTCGTGGAGTGCGTTGACTAACTCTTTTCTAAGCTATAACCTCTCAGGGTTATAACTGCTAGGCAAGCAATCATTTCAAGCTGTAAGTGGGATTTGAGCCTATTCTTACAGAGTGGGGGAAGAGCTGGGAGGTCAGAAAGTGCCGGCCGGGGCAGGCACAGGAACTGGAGTGGCAGAAGCAAATTTTAGACGAGGCGGGGGAAACCCATTGCACAAGGGGCAAGGGAGTCAAGAATGTGCTAAATAGGTAAGCAATTGCAACCCATGGCAATTCTGAATATTTCTCCATAGGAAAGTTAGAGCTTGTGGGTCAACACATTTGCAAGAAGTAATATGTTCACAAGATTAATCTCATGGAGGTTGAGGATGATTGTTTTAGAGAGAAAGGGTGTGAAGCCAACAGACCAGTGAAGAGGCTATCGCAACAGACCACGTGTGAGGCCAAAAGACTTTAATCAGGGTTTGAGTATAAAAGGAATGTAAAGACAGAAGGAAGCAAATAAGGACAGTCTCTTACTGAACCTGGAGCACCCCCAGTGGTCCCCGTCTCCTTGCTCTCCTCATCTCTAACCTGGGAAATACAGACATGTGCTACCAGGCTCAGCTTTCAGACACACTCTTTTGTAAACAAAGATATTCCCTCTGTCTATACCTTGCCAAAGCATTTTTCTACTGACTGCCAGCTTAACTAATGGTGTGGGTATCATTCTAGGCCCTTCTCTGTGGCAGTCTGATGTGAGCTGTTACCAAAGAGGCGTCTGATTCCACTTATTGAGACTACAGAGAATCTGATAAAGAGCAGGTCGATGTAGCAGCAGTAAGTCAGACCTCAGCATATCAGGCCTGTGGTGATTAGATGATAAATAATGCAAAGGTCGATAGTAGATGGGTAGATAGAAGACTGATAGATAAATATGTGATGGATGAATAAATACATGACAAATGATATGGATAGATACAGATGGATGATAGATAATATGATGGATAAATACACCACAAATGATTGCTACATGGATAGTAGGTAGATAGATAGATGACAGATTATGAATATATAGAAGATATATGATAGAGAGAGAGATAGAAAAGGCACATAGACAATAGATAGGGAGATGATAAATGATAGAGATGTGATGGATGGATAGATAAAAACATGGTAACTGATTGCTACATAGATAGATGGTAGATAAATTATAGATAGATAGATAGATAGATAGATAGATAGATAGATAGATGATAATCATGATAAGGAGGAAATGGTCGGCAAATATGATGCACTATCATTTCAAAAAACTGATTCCAGTGTTGATCTTGGGCTAATTTCTAAGAGAAGGTAAGAGCTTTCCTTGGCACTTACTCAAGAATCAAAGAGAAGAGAAAGCGGATCTTGAGGCTTTAGAGGGTGACTCTTGCGCCCCAACTCAGGTACCAGCTGGAGCATCCCTTCTACTTCTACAAGCATCAAATGGCTGGTAAACTGGCAAAGGGCAATTGAAGCATCGCAATGAAATGAGAGAGAAGTGTTGACCTTCCACTTCCAGGAGAAGGGTAAAAGGTTACGTGAAGGGTGGCCCAATCATAGGCAGTAAATGTTTTATTATAACCCTAGTCAAGAGTCAGATTTTGGATGGAGAGATGGCTTAGTGGTTAAGCTCTTGCCTGTGAAGCCTAAGGACCCCGGTTTGAGGCTTGATTCCCCAGGACCCACGTTAGCCAGATGCACAGGGGGACGCATGCATTTGGGTTTGTTTGCAGTGACTGGAAGCCCTGGAGTGCCCATTCTCTTTCTCTCTGTCTGCCTCTTTCTCTCTCTGTCTGTTGCTCTCAAATAAATAAATAAAAATAAACAAAAGCAATTTTAAAAAAAAGAATCAGATTTTGGATGGAGATGGACATGTAGCAACAGGTGTGTAGCAGTAACCTTCTTGCTGCTGGAACAAAACACCCAACCAGAAATAGTTTGTGGGAGGAAAAGTTTCATTTCAGCTTACAGTTTTTAAGGGAGGTTTTATCATGGCATAAAAAGCATGGCAGAATAGACAAGTGAGCATCGCATCTTGTCACATCAGCTGGCAGGAAGCAGTTTGGTTGAGCTAGCTATCTATTATACCCAGTAAAGCTGGACTAATAAACCTCAAGGCTTGTCCCTAGTGACACACCTCTTCTAGCAAGGCTCCACCTCCAAAAGGCTCCACAACTTTCCCAAATCAGCACCAGCTGTGGACCAAGTACTAAAAACACATGCGCCTATGGGACACATTACATCTAAATTACCACAAGATGCTAGCCTTAAAGAGAACTTGGGAACACTACAGAAACAGGTTGAACTTCTGAGAAAAGGAACAGATGAAACCTTGATTTGGACATGGGCAGCCACTTGTTAATAAACACCTCTTCAGATCTAGCAAACAGGAAGCATTTGGTCACCTGAATCTGACATTCTCCAAACTGTGTGGACGGAAGGAGAGACTCAGGAGAGCTCAAGTGCTTGATGAGAAAGAACAGCCACACCCACCAAACCTTTTGAACTGATGTGTGGTGTGGGCACAGGAGGCTGGGAGCCCTGTGGACTGTGTGATAAGCAGCAGTCAGCAGGAGAAAGGAGAGGTGGGAGATGCATTCATGCCTTGGACTCCAATCCCCTCCAATTCATCACCAATTCTTCCTGCTCTTTGCCCAAGGGACAGAGGCCCCATGGGAGTCATAGTGAGAGATATGAAAACAGCAATGGCACATAGACTGTTCCTGAGGGTCTGGTAAGTGCTAGAAATAGTCACAGGTGTTATTTGGGGTTGTGTTTTATTTTTGTTTATTTATTCATTCATTCATTTTGTGTGTGTCTGTGTACGTGTGGTGTATGCACATGTGTGTGAAGATGTACATTTGCGCATATGCCAAGGCCAGAGACGAATGTGAGCATCCCCTGATAGCGTGCATTTGCGTGTTTCCTTGAGAACGAGTCTCTCACAGAATCCCAAGCTGCTAGCTTTTGGTCATGCTGGCTAACAAGTAGGCCCCAGCAATTCACTGGTGTCTGCTCCCTGCGGGACTAGGATGACAGACATGAATGGCCCCTGCCCAGCTGTTTACATGGGTGCTAGGGATTAAACTCAAGGCCTCTCAGTTTCTCAGGACCTCATACTTAAGCAGCAAGTGTTCTTAACCCCTGAGCCATTGCCCTGGTCCTTTAGGAAGTGTTAATTGTGCACCAGGCACTGGGCTTCATACACTCTGTACATATTCTATGCGTTCAGTCCTCACAGTGGAAGGGGAAAGGCGCAGAGAGGTTAGACAATTGGCCCATATTTACACAGCCTGGACTCCTCACTGCTGGGTGAATCCTGAGATAATTCTCCCCTTCTTGGAACTGGAAGAAGAAACACAGATGAGCTGACTTCCCCCCAGGCTAGCGGCCTCTCCCATAAACATTTACACTCACAAACAGATGTCTTAAACAAAGCCCGCGTACAGCTAAGTGAAAAATCTCTCCCTGACCTTCCAGAAATGCCTTGATTCAGGAAAAAGGGAGGGGAAAAAAAATAAATCTGTTAAGCTTCAGATGTTCCCTACCATGAGCAAGAGAGCGTATATAATGATGAAAAACACTATAATTTTAACCTTGTTATTGGACTAAGCTCAATTTATGCTAGCGATGAAAAAAGAAGCTAAGAGATTTATGAGTTGTGAGATAGAAAGATAAACTCTTGTCCCTTAGTGACTATTAGAAACATTGCCAAAATACCATAAATGTGTGAAAGATGACATGATTGTTTTGCATCTCCACTGGGTATTTCCTACAAGGATTGACAGGGACAGAAAAGACGGCACAAGCAGAAAGCAATGGGATAAAGACAAGTTACCACACGCCCAGAGCCTCAGAGGATGAGACGCCACTGAGCAGGCTCCAGGGTGGAATGCTCCCCGGTGACTTAAGCTGAGGACACACCCAGTTGTCTAAAGAGCCACACTTGTCAGTTTCCCCTTGTCTCCTGCCTTTACCACATGCTGTCCTGCATTTCATTGGGATTTGGAGTCAGACCCTGGGTCTGACTCACCGAGAGTCCTCCACAGCATCTAGAAGCTGAGAGGACAGCCAAGATGGTCCAAGAAGACCCATCTGAGGTTCAGCTACCTGCCCCACACAGTCCCACAGACCCCAGCTCCAGGAAGCTGGTGCCACCAGCCCTCGGGAGCTATGGCAGACTTCTTCAAAGAGGGTGGGAGTGTGGTGGAATGGAAATCATTTTCACTGCTGGTCAGTCTGGACCGGCTAACCCCCAAAGGGACACTATTCACGGGTACGTCTGAAAGTCCAGTCGCAGGAAGTAGCTGGATCACAGATGCAGGTCAGACGTAGACATGGAGGTTCAATCAAGCAATGAAGTGTCATCGCTGTGCTGTGACCCGGCAGCCCTCGGGCAAGAGGAAAGCGAGGGCTGAGACCTCTGGAGAAACATGAAGCTTGGTGACATGGGCGGGGTGGGGGGCGGTGACCATCCCTGGCAGATATCAGTCCTTTCTTCTTGCGGAGCCAAATATGGACCTGTAATATAGACTCCAGCCGGCTGGCTTAGGCATCACGCTCTGCAAATGAATGTCACGTCAGAAAGCCCATAACTCTCCAATACAAATATTAAGAGAATTACAGAACATCTATGGATCACTTCAGGAATCATCAAAGGAGGTGTGATGGAAAAGAGTGCTATAAAAAACAGCATCTGAGCTGGGCGTGGTGGTGCACGCCTTTAATCCCAGCACTCGGGAAGCAGAGGTAGGAGGATCGCCATGAGTTCAAGGCCACCCTGAGATGACAGAGTTAATTCCAGGTCAGCCTGAACCAGAGTGAGACCCTACCTCGAAAAAAAAAAAAAAGAAAAAAGAAAAACAACAGCATCTGGGCTGGAGAGATTGCTCAGTGGTTAAGGCACTTACCTGCAAAGCCTAACAACCTGGCTTTAATTCCTCGGTGTGCACATAAAGCCAGGTACACAAAATGGTACATGCATCTGAACTCTCTCTCTCATCTTTCTATCTTCTCTCTGTCTCTTTGCTTGCAAATCAATGAATAAAACGTATTTGAAAATAGCACCTATGTTCTTGTAAAAGTACTTCACGAAGTTTGTGAAATGAGAAAACGGACGCCATGCACCAGAAGCACTGGACTTCCTGATCGTGACTCCCTAATCCGACCAAGAGACTTTTTCAGTTGCTGTGTTCTATATTTAAATTTAAGCTGCAAATGAAAAAAGAAAAAAAAACAGCTTTTACAACTCTAAATACACTTTCTACTACAGAGAATGGTGACTGAAGCAAAAGTATAAATAGCTACTCGCACCACACTTGGAGAAAATCTAAATCTGAAAACGATCATTTTTATTTGTATGGTACCAAATAAGGACATCAGGGAAGCAGTGAGTCACCAGTGTTCTAGTATGTACCCGAGCCCACCATGAGGGGAGGGCGTTCTTGAAGATGCGATTTAGACCGTCTGTATTGACATTCAGCCCGACCCCTGTTGTGGACCCCTAAGTGCCTATCTGAAAATGGGGCCCAATCGCTTTTCAGAATTTGTGGTGCCCCAATGAGTGATCTCCACGCTCACAGACTCTCATAGACACAAGAACAATGTCTTGGGTCTAAAGAGCACCTCGGGCTTTTGGAAGTATTTTCACCTATGTGATTGCATTTGATTTTCACAGAATTCTTGAGGCAAGGTGTTTATAAGCGTGTGGTTGTCATATTACAGCATCATTGAACTGTGGGTCTTTTTGTAGAGACACAAGGAGCTGGGGGCACGGATGACACAAAAGAAAACTAGGAGATTTAGACAGCTTATCTCCCTGTTAACATGTCACATGGTGCCTGTGTCAACCAATGCTGTTAAAGTGCCAAAAGCCAGCAGAAGGTTCGGGAACTGCTTACTATCCTCGTCTTGTCTTCTTCAGCTCGCATTTAGGAAACAGTCTAAAGAGAGTTGGGGAATATTTGGATCTTTTGTTTTGAAATTCTGTCTGCTTGTTGTCTAGTTCTCGGCAGACTGTGAGATCAGTCTGTTTGCTTTAAACAAACCGAACAACCTTTCAGACAAGCAGGCTGCTGTGACGGGTTGACTTATTTTGGTGGCACAAAGATGTTTACTGAGCTTCTCATGTAAGACCTGAAAATTCTCGTGTCTCAGTGTGACACACGATGACTTCTAAGGGGAGTGCGTCTGTTGGGTGATGTTTTGCAAGGTGACATAAGAAAAATGTGTCTGTTATGCAGCATGATCAGCTGGCTGCATCTCCCCCAAGGATGTGTGTGTGTGTGTGTGTGTGTGTGTGTGTGTGTGTGTGTGTGCGCGTGCGCGCGTGCGCACGCGCATTGAACAGAAATCTGTATTGCTAAAGTTCCCCAGAGCAAACTAGCTTTACCAGGAGACCACAGAGCACAATTTCCAAAGATGGAAGACATTCCTTGTTCTTATGTCACAATAGCTAAGTTGGACCTGGACCAAAAGAGGAACCAAATCTTTGTATCCCAGAAGAAATGGTTTCAGGAGGATTGTAGAGCACCAGAATAGGTTTCTCGTACTTACTAATCATAGCAAAATAATGAAACAAATAAACATGTCGCCCCCACCTCACTCAGAGGGGATATGATGAGGAGAGTGATAACAGTTCCCATCAGCTCGGGGCTTGCACTCTGTCTCCTGTCCCCAGTTACCACCCATCTTTTGGCAACACATCCCACTGGGAATGGGTGTCTCTTGCCAGAAAGGAAGCCAAGATGGTGGCGGGGGAGCTTCGGGTATGAAAACCAACACAGGGCAGGTCACCCATCTGGGACTGCAAAACCCAGAGGCGTGGTCTCCCCTCCATCTCTCGTTATTCCTGTGACCTCGGACAGGCTTCCTGCCTTTTTCATCTGTGAAATGACGGGAGCAGGACGAAGTATTCTCCAAGGCCTCTAACAGCCTGGGTGGGTGGCAGTTGGATTAGGATCCTTTTATTAAGAACCTCTGGGGAGGTTGTGAAGTAAGGGTCATTCTCAAAAGAACAGACCTTGGAGGTGGTGTGCAAACGATCCACAAGGAATCCCTGTGATGGGCTGGAAAGAACTGTGTGTGGAGACATACGAAGCCAGTTAAAACGAGACACATGTACGAAGGCTCACATCTTTAAAAGCAGAGAAATCTGGCTTTCCAACCGAGTCTGTGGCCTCGCTCCGCTCCACGGTCTGTCCCGGTGATAATGTAGCACCTTGTGCACACAATTAAATGTCAGCCACAGAAAACATTTCTCTTGGCTTTGCTGCTCCAGGACGGGATTCTTTTGTCCTCTATATAATGGATATGCAGAAACAAAGATAGAACAGAGATTTTTTTTTTTCAAAAGCAATGACAAACACACTGCTGCTTCCTTCCTCCCTCCTCTCCTCCCTCCCCCTCTCTTTCCTCCTTATCCCCACCCTCCAAAATAAATCATTGTTCAAAAAAAAAAAAATCCTATTGTCTGTCGTCCACAGAGATCAAGATCTGCCTAGGAACAGCGCAGGAGGGCGCCGCAGTGGCCCCGCGCCGCCGGTAGGTGGCGCACGAAGGCAGCGCAGGCGGGAGCGCGGCCAGAGGCGGGGAAGGGGGTCTCGCAGCCCCCCACCCCGACGCCACCGCCGCCGCCTGCCGCCGCCTCCTCGCGTGCTAATTGCTGGATAGTCCACTGGGACTTCGGGTCTGGGAGAAAGAAGAAAGAGGGAAAGAGGCGGGGAATCCAAATACACAAAGCCCCAGAGCAGGGCGCCCTCTTCCCTGATCCCTCGCCTTGGCTGGGTTGCAGCGACCAGGGTTCCCGCCAGAAGAGAATGGGGACCCCGTAGTAGGCTGAGGTCTTCATCATACCCCCCCCCACCTCCCAGATCACCCATCCTGAGCGTGGGTGCTCCAGCTATAATCCCCCCCTCCCAACCCCACCGATGCTGACCGTGCGTGACCCTCCGCCAAGCGTCGTGACAAGTGCAGCGAAGGGACTGGGGTCCTGCGGCTGAGCAGCGAGGCGCTCCCGAGGGGGTGGCGGTGCCAGTGATCCGGTGCCAGTGATCCAATGGCATTCCACCAGGAGGAGCCGCGGCACACCTGACCCTTTCCTGGTCGTGGGCATGCTATGCACTTAGAGCCAAGGTGAACAGCCACGCGGGCTCTGTGTGGCAGAACATGGGTTTTAAGAGCCCTTCTGGCCCTACGGTCACAGGGCAGGGTGAGAACATGAGTTTTAGCCTGTGGGGCTTGGTGACCTTGATACTTTCCCCAGCTATCAGATGTGGGCTTTAAATATCTTATGGGAATGTTACGATTTTTTAAAAATTATTTATTTATTATTTATTTGAGAAAGAGAAAGAGAGAGAATGGGTGAGCCAGGGCTTCCAGCCACTGCAAACGAACTCCAGATGCATGCATGCACCACCTTGTGCAGCTGGCTTACTTGGGTCCTGGGGACTCAAACCCAGGTCCTTTGGCTTTGCAGGCAAATGCCTTAACCTCTAAGCCATCTCTTCAGTTCAGGATTTTCTTTTTAAGTGATGCTTTAACTGAGTGAGAAACCAGGTACAGAGCGGCCAGGTTCCTTGGAGGAAGTGAGGGGCACAGTCTATACAGCCCTGGAGACAGAGCTGGCATCACTGTGGCCTAGGTGGTGGGGAAGGAACTCCCAACTGTAGGGCCAACAGCCGGACCCCTTCTGTCCACTGCCACCCTTAGGCCTCCTCCTGCTACCTGGCTGCCTCCTTTTTCTCCTCGGAAGCATTCTCCTGTGATGTATGCCCTTTCTGTTAGGGCACTCTGAGACAGTAGCATGCATGCCCAGACTTTGTAGTAAGGCACAGCCAGCCAATTAGAGTCCTGGCACCACCCCCCCCCACACACACACACACTTGCTAGCTGGGGAGTTGGGCAAGTGACTGGTCTCTGGCGCTTTTGTAGGATGGCAGCCATGATGCCTCCTCCAAAGCTCTGATACAGATTTGCCACCAGCCCAGCAACACAACCCATTTGCTGAATTCAAATTTTAAAAGTTTTCACAGTTGAAATTGGACTGCTTTGCAGAAAATACTGGGATTTCACTGGGATTTCCACAGATAGCCGCCAGAGGTGAACCCAGCAAATGCTGACAACTGGCTTCTGGGATCCCATCTGAGACAGCAAGGTTATTTCCCCTCCAGGAAAAGAATAGAAATCCAGCGAGGCCACATTCTCCCCAGAGCCTCCCAGGTATAACTCAGACACTCAGTGGGTTTATTAACTCTTTGGGGCCACCAGATGACTATGTTAAGGGCCAGACTGCAGAAGAGAACATTCTGCAGGGCTGGAGCTGGCTTGAAATTTGTATTCTAAGCCACAGTAGGTGCCTGGTAGATTGGAGGCTCCTCATTCTCCACATGCATACTGCTCCTAAGAAGAGGTGCAGTGGTCAGAGGAGGCACTGAGCCCTCTTGTTGGGCACTCTGACAGAGTAGTATATTTGCCATGCCACGGCCCACCTGGAGACAGGTAGGCCAGGAGCTCTTGACCTTTTTCTGAAAGGATACTCAAACATTTCCACAGGCATCAGATTTGTAGAGCTCTTGGGAGTTCAGGCATCAGGCAGACCCACACTCATGGTTACCTACTAAGACGAGGTCAAGTACCAGTGCACACACCCTTGTGTATTTCCCTTCTATATTAAACAAAACTGACTTAATAAACAAGGGAATACTGCAAGAAGACAGCATCACTTCCTGGGCTAGCATTGAAGAGGCACTGTGGTTTCTCCCTCACTCTCTAGTCACTCATTCCAGAGAAAACTAGGCGTGAGGTTAGACGACACTCAAGCAGCTGTACATGGAGTGTTTCACATAGTAAGGAACTGAGACTGCCTGCTGTCTGCTAACAGTAACTTGCCAGCTATGTGGGTGAGCCATTTGGAAGTACATTTGCCAGCTTCTGTCAAATCTTCATATGATTGTAGGCCTGACCAACTTCTTGGCATCCTGAGAGACCCTGGGCCAAATTCATGCAGTTAAGCCATCCCTGAATTCCTGACCCACAGAGAAGCTGTGTGAATTTTTTTCTTTTCTTTTCTTTCTTTCTTTCTTTTTTATTTATTTATTTATATTTTTTTGGTTTTTCAAGGTAGGGTCTCACTCTAGCTCAGGCTGACCTGGAATTCACTCTGTAGTCTCAGGGTGGTCTCGAGCTCACGGTGATCCTCTTACCCCTGTCTCCCAAGTGCTGAGATTAAAGGCATGTGCCACCACACCCAGCTTTGAAATTTTAAATAAATAAATGCACACACTTGGGCATGTTTGACACAGCACAGATGACTAATACAACAGCACTCAGAGAAGAGCAAAGGGGTTTCCACGAGCCACAGTGGGAGAGACAGTCAGGCTTTTGCACTGCACTTGTCAAGTGTTAGTTCTGTGCATTTCTGGAGTCTAAAATCCCCTTCTTGTGGCTGGGATGTATCTCAGTTGGTAAAGTGCCTGTCTAGAATGCATGAGACCCTAGGTTCAATCCCAAGCACCCCATAAACCAGGTGTGGTGGTACATGTCTGTAACCCCAGCACTGGGGAAGTGGAGGCAAGAGTATCAAAAGTTCAAGGTCATCCTCAGCTCTGTAGCCTGCTCAAAACTAGTCTGGGATATATGTGACCCTGTCTCATTCATTCATAGATAGGTATCAGATAGATAGATGATAATGATAGATAGAGATAGAGATAGAGATAGAGATAGAGATAGAGATAGAGATAGAGATAGATAGAGATAGAGATAGAGATAGAGATAGAGATGGGGGGAAAGAAAGAGAGGAAGAAAGAAAGAGTGAGAGAGATAGAGAGAGAGAGAGAAAAATTTCTTGCAGACCCTACCTCGAGGAGAAAGTTGGGCCACCCTGAGTAACTAGAGTGCCAATATTGTTTTCAGAGAGGGTCGAGGCAGGCCATCCCTCCCTGGGCACACCTCATTCCAGAGTCTGTCCTGGCACTTGGCCCAGGTGTTAAATTGCCAGTGCTGTCTCTGCCTTTGGTCCTATGATGAGTGTGTCTGTTCTGCTACGCTCATTTCAGCATGTCTTGAGAAAGCATTGGAGGCAGAAAAGGCGGCTGAGTCTGATCTTTGATCTTTCAGTCTTCATGTTTAATGTGTGCCCTTGAAAAGCCTGTGGGAGGTTGCAGGGCACTGGTTCCTTTGGCATGAAGGGCAAAGCCAGCTGCTCCATGGATTGGGGGTGACTAATGCAGCCCTCAAGCCTCTGCTTCTTCCTGTCATTTCTCTGGTCATTTCCAGGACAAGTCACCTGTAGGCAGATACATGTCGCTGAGCCCATGCCTCTAGAAGCGTCAAACTCATTCTTGTCCACTGACTCTCTCCAGCAGAGGTCATATGCATTTCCATGACTAGTCCCACTGAGGAATCATGTGTCTAAGTCAAACTGAGAGAAATAAATTCATTTCTAATGGACTGGCCAAGTGCTACCTTAAATCCTGTACTTTAAAATATATTGTATTTATTTATTTATGTATTTGAGAGAAAGAGAGAAAGAGGCAGAGAGAGAGAGAGAATGAGCATGTCACTGCAAATTAAACTCCAGATGCATGCTCTACCTTGATCATCCAAGTTACATGGGTACTGGGCACACGAACCTGGCTCCTTAGGCTTCTTAGGCAAGCACCTAAACTGCTAAGCCATCACTCCAGCACCAATCCTGTATTTTTCATAAGTGTATATTTAACTGGTGTTTTCTCAGTATGATCAAATATAAAGTACTACAGTGTTTCCACAGCCAGCTGGAAGCTCAGGGCCAGTACTAACCCTGGCATCCACAGATTCAGGTTATCATGGAGTTGACTCCTCCAGAATACTGTGCTTTTTCAAAACCATCCTGATCCCCTGAAGTCCATGCCTTGTTTTTGATGTGACTCAAAGTTGCAGATTTTCTGTTCTTTTTTTTTTTCAGAAAGTTTTATTTCTGCTATATTTTTAGACCCAAAAGTATTTATTTAAGGTGAACGAGTGATGCAGCTTGCCCAGCGGCTGGGACTGCCTTCTAATTGAGAACAAAAAAAGGGAGTACCTTGGACAAGAACAAATGTAATTACCACACTTACAGTGTGCCGCGGACTTTCGTCAAGTTTATCTTATTGTTGATGCGATGATACAGCAACCTTTAAAAAGAATAACACTCACACCCAAGAACAAATCTAGATAAAAATGGAAAGCCGCAACCCCAAGACCTTTTGTGGGGAGAGAATTCTTGAAGGAAAGCCGACTCACACTTCACAGAAGAATACGGCACTGTCAATTTTCCCTTTATAGTTCCAGAGTGTTCCTGAACAAAGGCCTCAAGGCATTATCAACTCGTCATCTACTTTGCGATGTGATTTCTATTTTCAGGAGCTTGTGTTCCTCCATCTTTGTTCCTCCTGCATCTGGTCATTGGTGTCTTCTGCTGTGGTCCTCCTACAGATGATGTGACCGGCCACGGTCAGACAGGCAAGGTCATTTTCCACCCACAGGGCCAGAAGAAGGCCTTGAGGACCCAGCAACTGCAGACACGCGAGATAGATGGGGTCTGAGCGATGATGAAGTTATTCCTCATGATCTGGGAAGAAACTGATAAGGCTTCACCTCACATCAAAGCTCTGGATAGTGTTTAGAAAAGCAAACATAGACAAGACAAAACTCCAGCCTTGTTCTCTGGGATTTCCCATGCCATAGTACATAATTCCCAGAGTACAACCTAATCAAAAATAGCTACACTGGGCTGGAGAGATGGCTTAGCAGTTAAGGCATTTGCCTGTGAAGCCTAAGGACCCAGGTTCCATTTCACAGTACCCAGGCAAGCCAGATACACATGGTTACGCATGTGTCTGGAGTTGGTTTGCAGTAGCTGGAGGCCCTGGAACACCCATTCTCTCTCTCTCTTTCTCTGCCTCTTTCTCTGTCCCTCTCTCTCATAAATAAATAAATAAATATATGCATTTAAAAAAATTCTCCAGCTTAGATTCCTTGTTATACTTTTATTTATTTATTTATTTATAGACAGGACAGGGTCTCATATAGCTCAGGCTAGCCTTCACCTCTCTATGTAAGTGAGATGACCTTGCAACTTCTGATCCTCTTTTTCTGTTTGTGTTTTTTTTGTCTGTTGAATCAGTCTTTCATTCTAGCCCAGGATGACTTAGAACTCACTCTGTAGCCCAGGCTGCTCTTGAACTCATGGCAATCCTCCTGTCTCATCTTCCCCAAGGCTGAGATTATAGACATGAGCCTCCATGCCTGGCTGGACGTCTCGCCTCATTTCCCCAGCACTGGGGTCCTAGGCATGCACCACTGTGTTTACTTTATATGATGGAGGGTTAAAACACAAAGCCTCGTGCATAACTGAGCTACGTTTCTAGTCCCTCTTTGTCCCGGTGTGTGTGTGTGTGTGTGTATGTGACGTCTGTGTGGGAGTGTGGGCATACATATTCCAGGACATTCAGGTGCCAGGCCTCACCCTCCACCTCATCTGAGACAGGGTCTCTCAGTGTTCACCATTGTGCTCACCAGGATAGCTGGCTCCCAAGACCAGGGAGCTGTGTGACGCCCATCTCACTTCTTATCATAGGTGCGCTGGGATTACGCGTGCCTCAAGCTACAGCATTCAGTTTCATGTGGGGTTTTGAGGTCCAGAATCAAGTGCTCCTGCTTGCATGGCTGGCACCTTATCCACTGAGCCATCTGACCTGCCCTCCCCCCTTTTTTGGAGACAGGGTCGCCTGTTACCTAGACTAGCCTCAAACTCACTATGTAGCCAAGGATGGCCTTGAACTCTTGACCCTCCTGCCACCACTCAGGCACTATAGCTTAGATTGTATTTATTAATCTCAAGATTCCCGGATTCGTCCAGACATTCCAGCATTAGTTAAGTGCCTGCTTGTCCTACCTACAGTTATATATTAATGATTTAAACAGTCCAAAGATAACCCAACAACAAACATAGACATACTGGTAAAATGAATAAACTTGGGAAAAAATTCCACGGGTTCAAAGGCAAGGAATAACAGTGTCCACACTCTGACAGAAAGCTTTGAGATGGTCTTGTTAAGAAGAAAGCACTTTAATCAACATCTAAACCCCTTTTATAAAATGCCTAGGGGGATGGAGAGATGGCTCAGCTGTCAAGGCACTTTCCTGCAAAGCATAATGACCAGGGTTCAATTCCCCAGTACTCACGTAAAGTCAGATGCACAATGTGGTGTTTGCATCTGGAGTGTGTTTGCAGAGGCTAGAGACCCATTACACCCATTTTCTCTCTCTCTCTCTCTCTCTCAATCCTTACAAATAAATAATAATTATTATTATGACTTTATTATTATTATTATTTGGTTTTGTGAGGTAAGGGTTTCACTCTAGCTCAGGCTGACCTGGAATTTACTATGTAATTTCAGGGTGGCCTCGAACTCACAGCGATCCTCCTGCCTCTGCCTCTCAAGTGCTGGGATTAAAGGTGTGCGCTGTCACACCCAGCAAAATAAAATATTTTTAAAAGCCTATGCTAGCCATGTCCAAGAATGGGGAGCATGGATATAGCAAACAAAACCAAGAAATATAGACAAAAGACCTTGAGAAGACAAGCACATGACCTGTTCATAATCGAACAGTATCAATGCACACTTGTGCAGAGTAGAGAACACTCTAGAATTCAAGTGTGTCAGCCTCCGGCTGGATCATCTAGTCTAGTTACCCTACCGGTTTTCAAGTCTCCTTTATAACTCTTCCTTAAACAGCCAGCCAGCTTGTGCCTGTGTCTTTAGTGAGAGGAAATACACTGCCTCTTGAAGTATCCATGCTAATTCAGTTTAAAAATATGAATTTGCTCCAACTTAAGAAACTGAAATCATGATTATCATCAGAGCCTTGCATCTGAGGACAATTTCAAGTTGAAATAGAAGAAGCGTCTTGGACACGGATTGCTTTATTTATTCTTAGGTGGGTGCCAAGGACAGACAGGGAGACTTCAAGTTCACTCTCTTTTTTTCTGAAGGAAAAATAAAGTTGGGAGTGATAAAATAGCCCCACCCAAACTCTCTACTGCAGTGCTAATGGAGCAAAATTCAGGTCGGCATCCTGACCACCCAGTGGTGAGGCAATAAGGTCAGTCTTGCCCTTGCAAGATAGCCCGTGTTTCGGCCACAGCAGCTGGCTGGGGGTGACCTTCCTGCGGCCCATGGGGCACGTCATGCAGAGGAAGGGCATCGTATCCACCAATTTGACAAAGGTCTTTGATAATGAGAATTGGCACACACACGCAGCGGTTTAGCTACCTGACTAGGGGAACTCTCGATGGCATTCCAAAAGAACGTGCTGGTAACTTGCACACCCACGGCGCAACACTACTGTTCTGAGGCTGGCTCGAGTAGGAACTCCTGCCGGCATCCATAAAGAAACCTGGGGACCTGGGAATTCCAGTGGTGTGTCCCGCTTTACCACACACAGGACGTGCTCTTAAAGTCACGTGGAATTTTCTTACGGCGACTATTGAGCCACCTTACTTGAAGCAGCCACCATGGGATTTGGGCCCATTTGTCAGATTTTTAACCTCGCTGAGGGTTTGTAATGTCAAGACGTTGACCAAGATTAAATGCCAGCCCATACAATGAAGATCCTACTGAGAGCCAAGGACTTTTGTTTGGTTGGTTGATTGGTTGGTTGGTTTTTCGAGGTAGGGTCTCACTCTAGCTCAGGCTGATTTGGAATTCACTATGTAGTCTCAGGGTGGCTTCGAACTCACGGTGTTCCTCCTATCTTGGCCTCCCAAGTGCACTACCACGCCCAGCTGGGACCCAAGGATTTTTGCCACTGAAACACACACATACATAGCCTTCCATTGATTTTCATCTTTTTAAAAGTGTTTTATTTTATTATTTATTTATTTGACAAAGAGAGAAAGAGAATGCCTCTAGACACTACCTATGAACTCAAGACGCATTTGCCACCTAGTGCATCTTCAAGTGGGTACTGAAGAATTGAACCTGGGTCCTTAGGCTTTGCAGGCAAGTGCCTTAACTCCTGAGCCATCTCTCCATCCCTGATTTTCATCTTTGAAATAGCAGTACTGTTCTGGAAATGTAAAACAATGGAAGTAAAAGGAGGAGAAAAAAATCAGAATATCATTGTAAGGCGGGCAGGTGGAAGGTGGTATTTATTTCATATCTGGTTCTAGACCAAAGGAAATAAAAATTTGTAGGGCAGGGGCTGGAGATATGACTTAGTGGTAAAGGCGTTTGCCTGCAAAACCAAAGGATCCCAGTTAAACTCTTCAGGACCCACGTAAGCCAGATGCACAATATATATATATTGGTTTTTCAGGTAGGGTCTCACTCTGGTCCAGGCTGACCTGGAATTCACTATGTAGTCTCAGGGTGGCCTTGAACTCACGGCGATCCTCCTACCTCTGCCTCCCGAGTGCTAGGACTAAAGGCATGTGCCACCATGCCAGGCTCAATAAAATATGTTTTTAGAAATCTATAGACTAGTGCCACAAATATAACAAGCAATTTCTATATCCAACTAGACCTGCATCACCTTAAAGGGTGAGATAGATTCATCAACCCACTCTGGAATGCAGACAGCCCACCAGTGCTGAAGAGACGTCCGCTGTGCCGGCCACCTGCCAAGAAGGCGTGTCAATAGGATGCTCTTGAAGCTGTCCTGTGTTGAGCTGAGACAGGACAACTCCAATGACTAGGCCAAAGGACCCTTCCAAGAGTCACTCGGGACTGATGTTTGTGATGACCTCATGCTGTGACAGCTTGGCCGAGAAAACAACAGAGCTTGTTGGTCAGGAGCAAGGAGAAATGGTCCTTCCGATGAGGACCCCTTCACTTCAGACACCAGGATGGAGTCCATCTAGAGAACGCAACCAGCCCACAGTTGAGTTTTTATGCTATGTACTCCACAGAAGCAACCGCCAGTTGCCTGGCAGTATAATGTAGGAGTTTGACACTCAGGCAGCAGAGTCAGACTGTCTGGGTTCGAATCCCAGCATGGGTGTTTATCAACTAGGTGAACATAAGACAGTTTTCCAACTTTCCTATGCTCCTGTCTGCCTTACAAAGAATCTGTGACGGTGCATGCTGTTAGAACAGTGCCTGGCACACAGAGTTTGCTCAAAAAAAAGGTATTTATGGGGCTGGAGAAATGGCTCAGCAGTTAAGTCACTGGCCTGAGAAGCCTAAGAACCCATGTACTAGGATCCAGGTCCCACGTAAGCCAGACACACAAGGTGACAAAAGCGCACAAGGTGACGCACGCTTCTGGAGTTTGATTGCAGTGGCCGGAGTGCCTAGCATGCCAATCCTCTCCCTCTCCCTCTCTCTCTCATAAAAAAAAAAATTATTTAAAAAAAAGTGTTTTCTGGAGTGTTACCAGTCTTTTCAGTTCCTCACAGGGAAAGGGAGATCATATTGTGTTTGCTGTGGCCGGTTCTGTTTTCTTATTTCTGCCACCACTACTGTACGCTGAGGGACAATTCTTTAAATTTTTAAATACCAACTTCCTCCTCTATCCAATGTCAATAGCAATCATTTATAAGCTTTATGGGGAATTCTATGGAAATTGTTAGAAAACACCAATGATAGCTGGACATATTGGTGCACTGCCTGCAATCCCAGCCCTCAGGAGGCTTCAGTAAAAGGGTTGTTATGCGCCGGGGACCAAATACAGCTACATAGTAAGAGCCTGTGTCATAAAATTATAGGGGGAGCCCTGGGGAGATGGCTCAGTAGGTAAAATGCTTGCCTCACAAGCATGAGGACCTGAGTTTGACTCCCAGAAACCATGTGGAAAAAAGATGCATATGGTGGCACATGCTTGTAATCCCACTGCCAGAGAGACAGAGACAGGCAGAGCTGTGGGGCTCACTGGCCAATTTGCCTGCAAAGCCCCAGGACCCACGTAAACCATATGAACAAGGTGGCACGTGTGTCTGGAGTTCATTTGCCTGGAGGCCCAAGCGTACCCATTCTCTCTTTCTCTCTGTCTGCTTCTCTCTCTCTCTCTCAAATAAATAAATAAATAATTTTTTTAAAGGTGAATAGTACCTGAGGAATGCCATGAATATACACACACTTGCATGAGCACACACGTGCACACACACACACCACACACACACACACACACACACACGAAAGAAAAAAGCATGATAAAGTCCAGCGAGCTGTAGGTGATCAAAAGTTACCAGTAGTCAATAGTACATGGCCTAGGATTTAGAAGTTTCTGCTGCGACCCATTTTTTTTATGATGGTGCATATGGAAGCCATATTGAGCACTTGAAAGGTGGTCAGTGCCACTGGAAAGCCACGCTCTTGATTTCATCCAGTTGTAATTGAAGAAAGCTCATGTGGTCTGTGGCTAGCATGTGAAAGAGCCCAGGCCAGGCTGTTCAGACCTCTTCTTGTCCTCTCCATGCCCCCCCCTTATTTACATATGCCCAGCATGTCACCCATTAGTTTCTTTTCCAGGCCTTAGACAGAAACAGAGAGGGTGGACCCAGATTCTCATAGGTTGGATACCATGGCATAATTCAAAGAAAAAATACCAGTCACTCTTGGGAGATCATTCCATTTTTAGCTCTATCCATGATTTTTTAAAATAACTTATTTATTTGAGAGAGAGAGAGAGCCAGACATGTATATAGAGAGAATGGGCACACTAGGGCCTCTAGCCACTGCAAATGAACTCCAGATCCATGTACCACCTTATGGTTTTACATGGGTACTGGAGAATCCAGACTTGGTCCTTTGGCTTTGCAGTCAAGTGCCTTATCCACTAAATCATCTATCCAGCCTTATCCATGATTCTTGAGCAAGTCATTGAACCTCATCTTCACAAGAGATTCTCATGATTTCAAAGGGACACCCGTGACACAATCGCTCTATGGAGAAGGAAATAAATATGGCCCAAACTTAAGAGTATTTTTCAGGCCCTGTGGATTGCATTTAGCTACGTTTAGTGTCTCCCACGTTCACAGTTGACTTATGGAAATGTTGGTGTGCCAACTTACGTGAGTGAATAGGTAGAAATCAAAAAGAAATTGAGGCCAAAGAGAAATTAACCTTGAGGAAAAGAAAAAAAGAGCTGTGATGGAAGGATGCACATATGCTGCAGAGCCAAGCTCTCCCTACACCCCTCTGCAGATAGATGCACACACTTGCGCCAGCTCAGGCTCCAAGAGTGGAGAGTATGGAGAACCTTTGGCTGATAACGACGATGCAACATATACCAAAGTCAGATTTATTGCCTCCAGCTGAGGTCAAAACCTAATAGAAATTCTGCCAAATAAGTCTTATTCACCCTGGGTCGAAAGAACTCAATATGAGACCTGTAGCTCTCTTCCATCTCCACATCTCCGGCCAGCAAGCTAGGTGTCTTCCACTAAATCTAAGTTGTTGGGGTTCGTTTTGATTTGAACGTGAGATACTTTCCTGGAGTCATGTGTTTTGTGACACTGGTTTAGGGAGGTTCTAGAACCTTTGAGAGTGTGGCCTCCCCAGAAGAAGTGGGTCACTGGCTCAGGGCTCTGGCTCCTGCCTAAGTTCTGTCCTTCCTGACCTGCTACTATGTGAGGAGCCTTGATTACACTCTCCTACAGCCAAGAATTCCACCGTGCCTTCCCTTCTGTGATGGACGGAGAGCCCCAGAAAGGGGGAGCCAAAATGTGATTCTTCCTCCCTCATTTCTGTCAGCTGTTCTGTCACAGTGATCAGAAAAGGAACAAACACGGGGCCATCACCGAGTCACCCATGCAATCACCATGCTACTTGGACAAGCTTGGAAAAGGTATGGGCGTGTCGAGAGTCCTAGAATTTTCAAAGATGCTTGTCCTCACGAGATACCTAAACTGTGGGAAAGTTATAGCAGCTAAACCAGGCAGCAACCTCGGCACAAACTCACAGACATACACACTACTTCTGAGAGTGTGCTGAAGGGGGAGCCCACACCATATATGACATGACACCACAGTCTCTGTGTTGCAACACTGTATAGACCCCAGGGGATGAAACCCCACTGAGTGACAAGCACCAAGTTTGATCCATGAGCCTCGGCAGTAATTTGAGAAATTTCTAGATGTCTTAAGAAAATACAGCAAAGCCATTCTTCAGGCTAATCAGGTTCTTGATGATAGTGGTGGCCGCAATGACAGTAGTGTGTTTATGTGAAGGCACAGTGAGACTACTCACCACCTATTTCCATAAATGGTGGATTATTTTATTTTTTTAATTTATTTGAGAAAGGTAGAGACACAGAGAGAGAATTGGCACGCTAGGGCCTCTAGCCACCGCAAACCATCTCCAGACACATGCGCCACCTTGCGCATCTCACTTATGTAGGTCCTGGGGAATTGAACCTGGGTTCTTTGGCTTTGCAAGCAAGGGTCGTAAGTGCTGAGACATCTCTCCAGCCCCATAAGTGGTGAATTCTACTTATCATTTGGGACAAGTTGGTTCATAGTAAAAAACTACAGTGCCTTTAGTAAAACAATAACAACAACAACAACAAAATCACAGTCTATAAAGAAATCCATGAAGATAATGGAGAGCTTATTAATCTAGTTGGCTTGAACTTAGCTTTCTTCCACCGCTCTGTAGACTCTCAGGCCACGGATTATTTTGAAACTCCAGCTTCTTGCTCCACTTACACTTGGACTGCTCCATGGCAAACAGGCCACCATACCCCTGCCTGGCCCTCCTTTGATTGTCTCCTGCCACACCTTCACACCTGCCCTGCTCTGGGACTGGCCTTTCCTCAACAGTGTGCTTGCCTGGACCCTGCCTCTCACAACAGACAGCTGCAGCAGACCCGTGGAGACAGACACATGCCTTTGTCAGACAGGGAGGTCTGAAATCCAGGCCTTGGCCTCACCAACAGTTAAGAAAATGCATTGCTAACCCAGTCCACCCTCCATGGTCATTTCTCTGCTCAGTCTTATCCCAGCTGCCGCCTCAGGCACCCAGGCTGGTCACACTTCACAGGAGAGCTAGCTGCCTTCAGGGTTTTCCACTGACCACCCTGGTAAGAGAGGCTTTTTGCGCCTTTCTTGAGACCCTTGCAGCTAAATTTATGGTTCTTTTATTGGGTTGACAGGTGATTTAAGTGAGCGAGGGAAAAAGAGGCATGGCTCGCCACAGTTTCTGGTTGGAAAACAACCAGAGGAAGAATTTATCCACAGCCATTTTCTCCTAAAAGGTCACAGCCTTTTTTTCAGGCAACCATTAAAAAGAAGCCTTCTCTCTGCTTCAAGCCTAGACTTCTGGAACATTAAGGCTATCTGGAGACCTCTAATGTCATGAAAATGTCTATTGGTAAGGGAAAAGGGCCTGGGGGAAAAGAGATTAAATAAAAGGCCCCAGGATCAGGCTTCAGACCACTGCTTAGGCAAAGCCCCACAGCTAAGGACTGCATGGACCAATTTCTTTCAGATTTTGCCCATATTTTTCAATCTCTCCTCTTTCTTCTCTTGCTATTGCTCTTCCTGTCTTACTCTGTTGTTCTCTTTTTCCCTTGATCATCTTCAAAAGGGACCTTCTTGATGAGCCTATGGGGTAATAGTAAACCTCTGGAACAGACAAGATTAACAACCTGTTTTCAGCCTCTTTTCTCTCTTTCTATCCCCCTCCCTCTCCTCCTTTTTCTTATCTTCTGCTTGTCTCTTTGTCTGACTGAGACTGGCTTTGAACTCCAAACCCTCCTACCTCCGCTTTTGAAAATACTGGGATGATGGGCTTGTGCTACCACATCCGGATCGATTTTAAAATTTAATTTAAATTATTTGAGAAATAGAAAAAGTGAGAGAGACAATGGGTGCACCATAGCCTTAAGCTACTGCCAATGAACTCCGGACACATGCGCCACTTTGTGCTTCTGGCTATTGTGGGTCCTGGAGGGTCATACCTGGGTCCTTTGGCTTTGCAGGTAAGCACCTTAACCACTGAGCCTTCTCTCCAGTCTTGGATCGATCGATCTATCTTTCTTTCTTCCTTTTATTTTTTCAAGGTAGGGTCCACTTTGGCTCAAGCTGACCTGGAATTCACTATGGAGTCTCAGGATGGCCTCAAATTCATGGCGATCCTCCTACCTCTACCTCCCGAGTGCTGGGATTAAAGGCATGTGTCACCATGCCTGGCTCTGGATATTTCTTGATAGTTCCTTCGACTTGTCAAAGGAAGATGAAAAAGAGAAGAGGATCATGTATCTTACAAAAGAACACAAAGTGACTACTCTTGCCTACCAATCTTTCCTTGCCATGATGCCTTTTGAAACTGTAAGCTAAGTCTTTCTTGGGTGGGGTGGGGGGAGGAGAGAGGGGAAAAGGAAGGAATAAAAACTACTTTTGAAAAAATATATATGTATTTATTTATTTGTAAGCAGAGAGAGAAAGATATAGAGAGAAGAGAGTCAGAAAGAGAGAATGGGCACACCAGGGCCTCCAGCCACTGCCAACAAACTCCAAATATATGCACCACTTTGTGCATCTGGAGACTCAAACCTGGCTGGTTAGGCTTTGCAGGCAAGTGCCTAAACCACTGAACCGTCACTCTAGCCCCCCAAAACTCATTTTTGAAGAAAAATACTTGTGGAACTGAGAAGGTGACCCAGAGGACAAAGCACTTGTTGTGCAAGTGTGAGAACCAGCTGGGGTACAGAACCCCAGTATCCACCTAAATGCCAGCCTGTAATCCCAAGTCTCAGGAGGTGGAGACAGCTGTCCACAGGGCAAGCTGGCCATCTAGACTGGCTGAATCGGCAAGCTGTGGGTTCAAGTGAGACACCTTGTGTGGTGGTCTGAGTTAGGTACCCCATAGACTCATGTGTTCTGAATGTTTGATCCCTTGCTGATGGCAGTTTGGGAAGTGGAGCCTTGCTGAAGGAGGTGTGTTGTTGCAGGCAGGCTTATAAGTCTCGTAGCCAGTTCCCCCTTGCCAGTGTCTGGCTCGATCTCCTGCTGCTGTTGTCTACCTGATATAGGTCAGGAGGTGATGTCCACCCTCTGCTTAAGCTATTGTTTACCCCCGCCATCATGGAACTTTTCCTCAAGACTGTAAGCAAAAATAAACCCTTTCCTCCCATAAGCTGTTTTTATTTATTTATTTATGTCAGCAACATGAAGGTAACCGCAACACCTTGTCTCAAGAAATGAAGTGAACAGCAACTGAGGAAGGCACTCAAAGCCAAACCCTTGCAGGCACTTGCACACATGTATGTGCATCCACACACTCACACACACACATGACCACATACATAAGACACACACACAAAAAAAATTAAAAAGAGCAGTGTGTGTATGGGTTTGTGTTGTATGACTCAGAACAATACTTTTTCTGGATAAAATGTAAATGTTTTTTGCCATTGGGTGGTACATATGCAATGGTAATATTTTTTTCCATTTTCCTTAAATACCCTTAAAACTCAATGTGGGGACAAAAGTCTTCATTCCTGTGGCTACTGTTTTTCCATGGTTTGCTTAAGATGGCCCATTTCCTTGGGCTTCTCTGGACTCTCCCAGCTTTCCTCTCTCCTGCCAAATTGTCACTTTCATTATTAGTCACTGCAATAAACACTGCTAATAAGCACAGACTTTATAAACCAGTCCAGGATGCTGCTTGGGCAGGCTGATACCTGCATTAACATTGTCATCTGTCCTGAAGAAATCCAGCTGAGATTGCTAGCACATTCTGCTGCAAAGTGCAATATAATGGACACATTGAGTGTACATTTTCTTGCTAAATGGAATCTGCATTCCTAAATGAACAAAAGCTGCTTAATTATTAATAAATCCCCCAGGGATTGGTGACATTTGGGATGGTTTTTTATCATGCTAGAGATATTTAACAACCCAACACGTACCATGGAGAAGAATCTCTTTCATGTAAAAAACAATCCCTCAGTTGCGTTTTGGCCTCCACACTATGTCAGTGTGAACGCAGATTCGCACGGAGGTGGAGGTGGAGGGTTGCTGTGGAAGGACTGGGCAGCTGGAAGCTGGGTCTGCAGTGAGAAGAGGGTGGAGAGGGGCCCAAGGGGCTAGATCCTGACAGTGGGAATTGGGTGGCATGGGCCTTGGACCGGTGGTTTACCGTTGGGTCAAGACCACGGCAGCACTGAGGGAAAGTTGTAGAACTTGACCGGACAAGAACACAAGGTACCAGGTATTCTGTTTGCTAACAGCTTGTTCATCCTCTCATCCTCTCAGGGACAGAAGTTTCTCATATATTTGAAAATCTAAATGTGCCTTCCTCAGCTTGTCTTCTAGAATTGTGTGCATTATATATGAAAGCCCTTCCAAGGTAGGGAAGGAGAATACAGCATAACTAAGTATCATTTGTGTTGCAGGGGTTGTTTTTCATACTCTTCACTTATTTATTTGAGAGGGGAGAGGAGGACAGAGAGAGAACGGGCACACCAGGGCCTCTAGCCACTGCAAACAAACTCCAGATGCATGTGCCACCGTGTGCAACTGGCTTTTGTGGGTTCTGGGGAATCAAACCTGGGTCCTTAGGCTTCGTGGGCAAGTGCCTTAAATGCTTAGCCATCTTTCCAGCCTTATTTTCCATACTTTAACGAGCAGGAAGTTGATTCTTTCTATTTATGGGGCAAGAAAGTCAGAGAGCTCACAGCATAGCTGGGTGAAAACCCTAAAGGGAGGAGCTTGGGGGATGGCTCGGTCACTAAAATGCTCTTGGCACAAGCGTGAAGACCTGAGTTTGGACCTCCAGCACCCACGTAAAAGCTCGCGCGGCGGCATGAGATCCCAGCATCGTGGAGGCAGAGACAGAAGGATCCCGAGGGCTGGCTGGCTGGCTGGTCTAGCAGAACCACTGTGGCCGGGCTCTGGGAGAGCCAAGAGCTAAGGTGGAGTGTGATCGAGTCAGATTCCTGACACTGACCTCTGACTTCACAAGTACTCACACAAACATGTGCACACACACACACACACACACACACACATATGCAAGTGCTCACACACATACACACCTGCATGCACACCAAACACACATACACCAAAAAAAAAAAAAAAATTCTCAACAACAATGTACCCTAAAGGGGAAGTAGGATACATGTTTAAATAGACAATAGATACAAGGAAAATTGGGTCACAACCTACATTTTCAAATCGAAATGCTCCATCAGCCTAAGTAGTTGGTTGACTTACGCATGATGATATGCATCCTCACAACATATGAACATTAACATAAAATTTTCATTATTGTGTCACTAGTCTATTTTTCTGCACCGTTTTACAAAGGAAGGAACATCTCTAAGTACAGTGTCAAAAAATAAATTTTTAAAATAAAGTGAATGTTTGGGAAGTCCTGCCAGGAGGTTTATATGAGCTTAATCTGTTAGTGGATAACACTCCTGACTTCCTTATTTCTAGAATTTTCTTGGGTGATTGCCTTTGATGGGGCTTCTCGTTCTAATGGGAACACTTGCTTCTTTCTCATTCTTGCTCAGTACCCTGCGTTCCGCCTCAGGACAGCCAAGATCTCATTTACTAATGGAAGGCCCCCCAGTTGGCAGGGTTTAGCCTGGAGATGAAGATACAGAGGGCTGATTATAAGAAAGACAAATTGCAGCAGCTTTGAAGCCAGAGACCAGAGGCCAGCCCGTCACCTGCTCCCTGGGTGACCTTACTTCACCTTTAGGCTTCAGTTTCTCCATCTGTTCCTGGAAATCGTGACACCTGACACCTTGCTCTCCGAGAGCCATGGGCATCTCTATGAAGCACTAGGAGATGCTAGAAAGGGGCCGAAAGCCCTCCTGCTTCCCTTTATGTAGTAAAAACAGAACCTTATCTGATGATTTTCAAGTTATAGACCCCTTGGGTTATATGTGTGTGTCTGTGTGTATGGTAGTAAACGTGTTCACCTGCGTGTGGAGGCCAAAGGACAGTCTTGAGTGTCATTTCTCAGGTTCCATCCACCTTTTTTATGAGACACTGTCTCTCGTGGGCCTGGAACATCTCAAGTAGGCTAGACTTGTTGGCCAGTGAACGCCAGGGAGCCATCTAGATCTGCTTCCCCAACACTGAGGTTATAAGCGTGCCCCACCATGCCCAGCTTCCCTCTCTCTCTCTCTCTCTCTCTCTCTCTCTCTCACTCTCTCTCTCTCTCTTTCTTTCTCTCTCTCTCTCTCTCTTTTATTTTTTTCGAGGTAGGGTCTCACTCCAGACCAGGCTGACCTGGAATTCACTCTGTCGTCTCAGGGTGGCCTCGAACTCAAAGTAATCCTCCTACCTCTGCTTCCCGAGTGCTGAGATTAAAGGCATGCCAGCTTTTCCACACCAGCTTTTCCTCATTTCTTAAGATTTTATTTCCTTAGGGGCTGGAGAGATGGCTTAGCAGTCAAGGCGCTTGCCTGCTAAGACTAAGGACCCATGTTCAACTCTTCAGATCCCACATAAGCCAGACACACAAGGTGACACGTGCGTCAGGATGTGTATGCACACAAGGTGGTGCATGGGTCTGGAGTTCAACTGTAGTGGCTGGAGGCTATGGTGAACCCATTCCCCCCACCCTACATCATAAAAAAAGGAAAAATAATTTCATTTTATTTATTTATTGGACAGAGAGAGAGAAAGAGGCAGAGAGAGAGAGGGAGAGAGAGAGAGAGAAAATGGGTGCACCAGGGCCTCTAGCCACTGCAAATGGACTTCAGAAGCAGGCGCCACCATGTGCCTCTGGCTTACGTTAGGTTTGGGGGAGTCAAACCTGGGTCCTTAGGCTTTGCAGGCAAGCGCCTTAACTGCTAAGCCATCTCTCCAGCCCTAGCTTTTCTTTCTTTCTTTCTCTCTCTCTCTTTCTTTCTTTTGTTCTTTTCTTTAAGGAAAGTTCTGGGGAGGAACTTAGGTCCTCATGCTTGCAAACCAAGCATTTTACCAACTGAATTTCTTCCCAGCCCAAGCATAGGTTTAGTTGTTGTTATTGTGGATTTTGTTTTGTTTTTATAAAATGGTCTTGTACCTGAAAAGGCAGTTATATTGTCTTACTCACCAAAGCTTCTTCAGTCGGGTGGACCTAATGTTTCATTCTAGTGCAAATGGATAAAGAATTTACTCAGGTCTGTGCTTTTATTAGTGGTGCTGGCTTTCCTGCTATGAAATGCACGATTCTTAACAACTTTGCATGCTCCTGCCCCACACACTTTATAGATGATAACACAGCCATAGGAAGTCAGGGAACAGCCAGAATAGGGGGTGTGTGGGGGCGCAGCCTTTAGTTTCAGCCCTCAGGAGGCTGAGGTAAGAGGCTTGTTGTGAGTTCTAGGTCAGCCTCAGACTACAGAGTGAATTCCAGATCAGCCTGGGCTAGAGTGATAGAGTGAGACCCGACCTCAAAAAACCAAAAAAAAAAAAAAAAAAAAAAAAAAAAATAAGACAAAGTCAGGGAATAGCCCAATTCATGAATTCATGCAGATTAAAGACACAGCTGGGGAAATAGTGTAATCCTGTCTCACACTCCAGAATGGGCTCCTCTAAATTTCAGTTGTTTTTTTTCTATAACCCTGAAGGCTGATTCATCTTTTTCTCTGGCCATCATCTTCTTTCCTCCACTCAAGGGTTTGACAGGCCGCAGGTGTCCCTCTGTGGAGTGGCATCGAGCCACACACGTCCCTGACGCTCTTGAGCAAGGCTTGTGATGAGAGCTCAGACATGACTGCTTGTTAAGTTTGTTCCCCATCGCAAGCCCCGGGGAAAAGCTTGCAAAAATAAAAATTTAAATAAAACCACAGAGGAGCCGGGAGTGGTGGCGCACGCCTTTAATCCCAGCACTCGGGAGGCAGAGGTAGGAGGATCGCCGTGAGTTCAAGGCCACCCTGAGATGACATAGTGAATTCCAGGTCAGCCTGGACTAGTGTGAGACCCCACCTCAAAAAACCAAAAATTTAAAAAAAAATAAAATAAAAATAAAGAATAAAAAAATTAAATAAAACCACAGGGCTAAGTCGCCAGATCTGCAGGCTTGTCTGTGTGGGAGCGGGTCACCCTGCGCCAGCAATATACAGGCCGGAAGAGCTGCGTTCTGATGCCGCTCCATCCAGGCGCCGCTTCTGCTGCGTGGACTGCAAAATGCTGCCAGGCTTGAGATCCAGAAGGGAAAACACTTGAAACTGGCTCCCCCAACCTTCCCCCAGCGGGGAATTGAACTGCAAGAATGGTGAGACCCTGATGGAGGCACGCAGAGAAGCTACCGTCCACCAGCTGCTCTCCGCACCTCCAACCCAGAATTCCTCTCTCTCCTCTTCCCCCTTTGCCAACGCTCAGAACAAGTGACCCCTCGGCCCGCATCTCAGCAAAGCAAAAGTCTTGCCGAGAACCAGGGCAGAAAAAGCACTGCTAAGGGAAAGCCTGGAGCACCAGGGGGCTAGCCTGCTCCTCGCAGGGGCACCTTGCTGTCCACCTCATTGCTTATTGCCAGGGCCAGCAATCTAGGGAACCTTACAGGGCAAAGTCCTTTTCGACAGGAGGTGCCTGGCGATTTCCAGCCTCCAAGGCTGCTGATGACCATGGCAGAGTGGCCCTCCCAGCCTGATGTTCTCATTGTTGAAAGACCACTAGGTGCCTGAGGCAGAAGGCATGGGTGGGCAGGAGCAACTCAGGGCAGTTCTGGGTGCCTCCTTGCCCGTCCTCACCCTCTCTCTCCTCTCCAGTTTTGGAATGGTGGCTGAGGGATTCAAGAGTTGTGCGTCCTTTTGGGGCTGCAGATCTCTCTCCCTGTCCCTGAATTGTGCCACATACCTTCCTGCACACTGGCTAAACCCTGCCTGGAAACAGAGCACTTGGCCGGCCCTTCCCCCAGGAGCCAGAAGGGCCAGATCTGGCCGGCAGCCAGGCTTGGAAGAAACAGCATAGGGCAGAAAGAGGCGGTGGGTGGGGCTGGCCGCCTTGTGTCACACATTCAAAGCCTAATTTTGGATCAGAGTCATCCTTGTAGCCAAGCCTGAAAGATCACTGAGGCCTCAACATGAACCCACAGCTCAGAGGCGGGGCATGGGCGAGTCCTTGGCTCCCTTGCCCACAAACTGTTCTCCTTAGCAAAGTTAAGCTGGCCTTGTTTAGATTTTCACTGTTTTGTGTGTGTGTGTTTTTTTTTCCAAAGCAAGGTAAATTGTCTTTTAGCCTCATGCTAGCTGGAGGGGCGGGGTGGTAAGGAGGGCAAGTTATACACATTTCAAACCCTGATTTCTCTACATACATTCACAGAATGCTTCAAAAGACATGCTAACGGGAAGCCAGGGACCCTAAGGTGACCATCTAGGCGACATCATCCTGCCCCGCCCAGCAAGTTGCAGGTGGCCCAGGAGGTATTTTGCCATAAAATACAATAAGCTCTTTCTGGCACGGAGGAGCCTTTGCAAGCAATAGGAGTGAGTACCCTGCCCTAGGAGGAGGTAGGGGTCTGGGCGCCTCCTTGGGAGCCCTAGCTGCTGCCAAAAGCGGGCTGCTGCCTCCCTGGCACTTGGGGCATGGGGATGCTTGTTTGCAGAGCTGGCCGGCCAGCAGCCTGGAGCAGCTGGCTGTAATTATCATCGTGGCTTCAGAGGAAGCTGCTGGCTGGGAGCGCGCCGCTGGGCCTGGCTGTGCACGGGCCTCGGGGAACAATGGGTTGAGAAACCAGTGGCAACAGGGGAAGCAGAGGAGCAGGGGCGAGGGTGAAAACAGGCAGAAAGAAAGAACGAGAGCAGCGCCCAGTGCTGAGTGGAGACGGCAGAATCCGTGTGCACGTTCCCAGCGTCGCTACTTTCGTCCTCAGACTCCCAAGCCATGCTGGTCGGAGGACAAGCCACCCCCGCCCCCCCAGCCAGCCCCAGGACTTTTCTTTGTAAGCTTTGACCTGTAGAACAGCTGACATGTGAAGTAGCGCTCCTCATTCCCTAAATGTCACCTCAATGGACCAAGTCTCTGCAGCAGCGTGGTCTCGGGGAGGGGACTGGGAACAAAAGAAAGCATGGTGAAGAAGACAAATCTCTCTCTAGGAAGGATGGCAGAAGCAAACAGCAGTTAAGGTATCAGTCAGTACCCTGCTAAATGATGGTTCCAGATGCCTTTATCAAGGAAAAGCAAGAAAAAAGCCCACACTTTACAAATGTAGAATGCGGGTTAGTGCGCAAGTTTGCGTTTCCCCGGTTGGAGGAAAACATACTAAGAGCAGTTTCCCAGTATGCCCCCAGTATAGGCCCCGTAGGATCTTCATTGATTATTCATTACAGCACAACAGGAAAATGAACCAAGAGGAAGTGGGTGGGATACCAAGTGAGGTGGGATGTCTTCCCTGCCCTCGTACTGGCTGGAACCTTCTGTCACATCTACGAACCATCCGATCCGTTGGTCTTTCTTTTAGTACTTCCCCAACCCAGTAGGAGGAATCTCAGTTTGTGGCAGCCCAGGGGGACAATGTGAAGGCCTCAAATCAGACAAGTGGACAAGCCTGAGACTCCTGTGGCCTCTTGGTGACCCCTCTCTACTTGTACAACCCCTGATTTATGTCGCTTTAAAAGGGTGGGCGCAGTACCTGTTATTGGGCACCCTTGATGTATAAAACTGACAGCCACGCACAATGACATGTTATTGGCTTGGGCTGCTAAATGAGGAGGCAATTTCATTACCTTTTCCCCCTTGTCCATTGCCGAGCACAAAATTGCTTGAAATGCTATCAATCAGTAGGCATGAATGCAAGGATGTGCCCGGCCTATATGTGGCCATGGTTGCCTGGCTCCCTAATGAGTAATGAAAATAAATGATGACACCATTCTCTTCAGGACTGATTGTAGGCATGTCCTCATGGCCTGGGTACAGAGATTATGGGGACAATTCAAGAGGATTACTCCAGGAAGGATCAAGTAAGTACTATCTTTTCTTCCTTTTTCTCTCCTGACTTCTACTTAGGTCCCAGATTTTCTATAAACACGAGCGCATGCTCAATGCATGTGCACACACACATGCACACACACAATCATACTCACACACACACACACACCCCACATACCACAAACATACACACATACACACTCACACTCACACATACAAAGTTAATTCCAAAAGCTGTGGTGTTTTGTTTTGTTTTGTTTTTTTGAATAACAGAAACTACCAGAAACACCTGTGGCAATTTTAATGAGGTAAAATTGCAATAAATTAGGGACTCATTTCTTCAGTCATATTAGCCATATTTCAAATGCATTGTAGCCACATGTAGTTGGGGTCTACTATGCAGGACAGGTCAGAATAAATGAACATTTTCATCATCAAAAATCCTAACCCAGAACATGTGTCTGCTCTTATGCCTCAGGACTCCTGTTCCATTTACATATGATTTTTTTTAAAGTGAAACTTTTTTTTCTTTAATCGTCATTTCAGTCACAACTAATTAACTTCCTCTCAACTTCTCAGGGAACGCTCACCAACTACTCTGCTGGTAGAACCTTCTAGAAGAGTTAGCAAAACAGAGTGTCACATAGTAGACATGCAGAGAACAAGTGAACAGGACTAGTCTCAGGGTGTCTGACCCTAACTTGTTCCTTTAGGTAATTTTCCTAGGAGGCAGTTCCTCATGACAGCCAGGAAGACCAGGACAAGGCTACGTGGTATATCAGGGAAGGCACTAGGGAATCTCCATAAAAATTTGCACAATAAATAGAGAATAATGGGTCCTTTAGAATCACGCAGGATGAGGCACTACAAAACCCTGCTGTGTGGCTTTGAAGCTGGGCAGATGCGCAGAGCAATGAATGACTTTGATGCAGCTAGAAAGCTCCTTCAAAGCTCTCAGGAGTAAAGGTTCATAAAACTACCTGAGAGACAGGCTGTGTGTATGTGTGTGTACGTGTGTGTGCATGTGCACATGTGTGTGTATGTGCATGTGTGTGTGTGTCAGTGTAGGCAGAGCTGAGACACACAAAACAGACCAAAACCTGCTCCCAAACTAACCACAACAGAACAAAATCCATCAAAGGATGAGTTACTAAACACTTCTGCTAGAAAAAAATATATACCCAACTTTGTTTATACATTTTTCTCACTTAGAATAGGACCCTGTTAGCTGGGCGTGGTGGTGCATGCCTTTAATCCCAGCACTCAGGAGGCAGAGATAGAAGGATCGCTATGAGTTTGAGACCACCTTGAGAGTACACAGTGAAAATTCCTGAGCTAGAGTGAGACCTTACCTGGAAAAACCAAAAGAAAAAAAAAAGAACAGGACCTTGTTGACATATACTTTTTTTAAAAAAAAATATGAATATTAAAAAAAATATTTAATTTATTTATTTCAGAGAGAGAAAGAATGGGCACACCAGGGCCTCTAGTAACTGCAAATGTCCTCCAGACACATGTGCCAAGATGTGCAAGTGCCTTAACCACTAAGCCATTTCTCCAGGCCCACTTTGCAAAAATTCAGACTTGTTACCATAGGTCCCTATTGCAAGTCTTTCAACTCTGATATGTTCTCACCTTTCATAGGAATAAAATATATAGACACACACACATATTCTCAATGAGGTAAATAAGACCAATACTGTTTCAGTATTGGATTTCGAGGAGAGATTAGATCATTAGACCTCCATAACGATGCAGGAGAACCCCCCAGGCTTGTGAACCCCAAACTTCAGGTCCTTATTCAATTTATCAAAGAACTGAAAAACTCAGACTGGGGGGGAAGACTAAGTTCTGAGGGTTATTAAAGTAGAGTGAAAACAGGGGAGAAGAAAAAGCAAGAACACCAAGAGGAATTTCCCCCTCCCAGGGAAGGGGGAGGAAAAGGCCAGGGAAGAATATTTCTCTCACCTGGGGAATAGAAGTGCCCCCCCAAAAAAGCAGAAGAAATCTCCAGTGGGAGGAGGTGATCTCACACGCATGACTTGGGCCCACATGCATGAACCAGACAGGCTCAGGTGTACAGGGAAGAGCCTGCATGGTTGGTGGGTCCGGGAGGACGCTGACCTAGAAAGGGCCAGCCCACAGGTGCTAAGCCCGGAGAAGTTCAAGAACAGTCCAGAAGGACAGGAATCTGCTGCTGACAGCCATCTTGGATGAGACTGAATCAGGCTGGAGTTCCAGTCTTGCCAGGGCGGGCAGGGTGGCATCATGTTTCTTTGGGCTCTAGTTAAGTACTTATTTATTTAAGCCAAAGAGGGGGGGCACTGGAGAGATGCCTTAGTGGTTAAGGCACTTACCTGCGAAGCCTAAGGACCCAGGTTTGATTCCCTAGAACCCATGTAAGGCAGATATACAAGATGGCTCATGTGGTCTGGAGTTCATTTGCAGCAGCTGGAGGCCCTGGCGTGGCAATTTTCTCTCTCTCTCTCTCTCTCTCTCTCTCTCAAAAAATAAATAAAATATTTAAAAAATCTTTAAAATAAAAAATAATTTTAAAAGCTGTTTTGCTCCTAATCTGTATCCATACAAGCTTTATCCTGAGCATCCCACAATTTCATTTAATATGAATATTTTCAAAGTCCAGTCCCTATGACGACGTTATTGTTCACAAATTCCTATGAGCTTTTATTCTGTTCCATTGTGGCTGGGATATGGACGGGTAACAGTGCCTTCCTGGAAGCCAATAAACAGGATATTGGCAAAGTTGCTTTCTTCGACGAAGCTATTTTATTCACAAAGCAGCTGCTACACATTGCTGTCATCAAGCCTGGACCACCCAGTGGCCTATCTGATTTTTCAAGGAGTAAACGTATGCCTTGGCTTTGGTGAGCAGGGAGGGAAGGCAAGAAAAGAGCAGGTTGATCTGGGGAAGATTTGAAGGCAGGAGTAAGAAACCCTTTGGAATTAGAGATCTCAGCCCCTTCTTATCCCTATGGGAGACTGTAAGGGAAGGAGGTTTGTTGAAAGTTACTCTGGGACCATTTTTTATTGTTGTTGTTGTTTAAAAAGAAAGGAGATGTAGTCTTCTAGTCAGCTTTTCATCATGTAACGAGATAACTTAGGTCGGCTGCTTATGAAGGAAAAGAAGCTTCTTTAGCTTACAGTTTTGGAGACTGAAGATCATGGGACTGATGTGGGCTCAGCTCTGGTGAGGATGCTCTTGGCCACATCGCTGCTGGCAATGGTGGATGTAGGTGTGAGAGAGAAGACTCATCTCAAACAGGAAGCAAGAGAGCCTGAGTGGAACCAGCCTCAGGCTTTGATAAGAATTAACTAAATCCTGGGCTGGAGAGAAGGCTCAGTGGTTAAGGCGCTTCCCTGCAAAGCCAAAGGACCTAGGTTCGATTCTCCAGGACCCACGTAAGCCAGATGCACAAGGTGGCGCACATGTCTGGAGTTCGTTTGCAGTGGCTGGATTCTGTGGTGCGTCCATTCTCTACTCCCCTCCCCCTCTCCCTGTCTCTGCCTCTTTCTCTCTCTCTCATATAACTCAATACAAATAAAACTTGAGGGCTGGAGAGATGGCTTAGCAGTTAAGGCGTTTACCTGTAAAGCCAAAAGATCCCAGTTTGATTCTCCAGGACCCACATAAGCCAGATGCACAAGGTGGCACATGCATCTGGAGTTCATTTGCAGTGGCTGGAGGCCCTGGCATGCACATTCTCTCTCTCCCTCTCCCTGCCTCTTTCTCTCTTTCTCTCAAATAAATAAGTAAATAAAGTATATTTAAAAATAATAAAATAAAACCTTCAACACTTGAACCTTTGCAGAGACATCCAACATCCAAACCCAAACATAAAACTCGTGTGGACATCAGTAGAATGTGATCTCTTGGCAACTTCTCCCCTATGCTTTGAAATATCACTCCATTGTTGCGCATGTGTCTCCATGAATATGTCTATGTGTATTTACATGTTGTGGGCACAATTGGGTGTAAAGGCCAGAGGTTGAGATCGGGTGCCTTTCTCACTTGCTAACCACCTTATTTTTTCAGACATGGTCTCTTGCCAAACCTATACCTCACTAATATGGCTAGAATGGCCAGCCATCAAGCCCCAGGGAGCCTCCTAGCTCCTCCTCCACAGCACTGGAATTACAGGAATGCACTACCGTGCCCAGCACGTATGTGGACTCTGGGGATTTGAACTCAGGTCCTCAACTTTGTGCAGTAAACAGTTTAGCCACTGAGTTCTCTTTCCAACTCCTAGACCACATTTAAAAAAAATATTTATTATTTATTTATTTATTTGACAGAGAAAGAGGGAGAGAGAGAGAGAATGGGTGCACCAGGGCCTCCAGCCTCCGCAGAGGTACTCCAGATATGTGCACCTCCTTGTGCATCTGGCTAATGTGGGGCCTGGGGAATTGAACCTGGATCCTCTGGCTTTGCAGGCAAACATCTTAACTGCTAAGCCATCCCTCCAGCCCCTAGACCACATTTTAGTTATTCATTCATTTATTTATTTATTTAGACCGTTTATGTTTTATTTCTGAATTTGGATCTGCTGCACATTGTTACTTGAACAAAGTGAAAGGATTGCCTAATAACTTAAATGTGAAAACATTTGGTTTTATTCTCCATTTAGGATATTTTATAAATATATTTTCTGTAGTATAAAATAGTAAGTAAGTTTGCACTAGAAACTATAAGAAAAGAAAACTTTCACTGTTACTTTAGAAATGTTGTTAACATTCTTCCTGGAGTAAGGGACTCTTTTAATACAAATTACTGTCGAATTTGTATCACAATGTATTCTCCTGGCTTGAAGATACCTCTTCAGGTATGTTGAGCACTGTAATTTGTACAGCATGTTATCTTTGTATGAATGAACTATTTTGATACTATTTAACACACGTGTATGTAATAAGAGATCATATGATAAACACGGGAGCTCTTTTAGTTCTCTCAAATGTTTTAGGACCTTGAAGCATAGTAATACTGCCTAGACCACATTTTAAAGCAGTGCCTAGTGTAAGTGATACCTCTGACAGGACTGATTGACAGGTTGTCCAACCAATAAACCTGCCGAAGGCTACAGATTCTCTAAGTATTGCTGCCTGTTATCCAACTAAAGGACCCTTATTCCAACAGGAGATAGGGCAACTGGGGAAGGGAGTTCTCCACCCCATTGCCTGTTGAGAGGGCTTCATTCTGCTTCACTCACAGAGCCAGAAAGACAGGACCACGTGTACCATGGTCCCTGCTGAGCAAGTCCTCTGGAAACGAAGCTCCTCTGTTGTCGACTTGGTGGTTTTCTGTTTCTTTAAGACTTCATAAATCATACACGGCAATGTTGCCATGACTCATACGGCTGGAGAGCAGAGCTGCTGCTAAAGCCTCGCAGCTGCACGAGACAAAAATACCTCAGTGAATAGAGTATGTTGGTCCTGCATGGTTGGTGATATAAATAGGAAATCAGCAACATTTAGGGGTTCCCCAGCCTCTGGTTTCGGAGTCTCGTCATCTTTCGGAAGCTCCTCAGTCCCTTCAGCTGCCCGGTGTCAAGCCCCCACCCCAAACTGTTGGCTTTTGGTAAGAAAGAAAGAGTTGTGTTTCGGGTCAGTTTCATGCAGAGATTGTCCGACTCTTGGGTTCTGATCAGCGTGGATCTCAACCAGGGAAATATACTTTGGCTCTGGAGTCTGATGACTAATGAAAGACACCCCTATGGTCAAGTGGCTTTCGAATGTGTGATCAGATAGGGGGTACAGTGAAAGGCCATGTGTGTAATTCTGATTCTGACCCTGTCCTTATTGCACTGTGAGGGGCCTCCTGGGGGAAAAGGACCCGGAAGTGCCTTCTCTTCACTCTAGATTATCAGCTTGCGGACGCGTGTGTGTCTGGCTTCCCTACGGCCTGTTCTGGGACAACTGGAGTAAGCAAATCTGGCTGTCAGCACTCTGTGTTTGTCCAGGCTGCCTCATAGTCTTCCTCTCATGTCATTTCTCCACCTCCCTGGAGGGTCCCAGGTTAGCCCTGTGTTTCTGCTACTTTAAAAAATAGTTTTGTTTAGTAATTTATAAAGAGAAGGAGGGAGAAAGAGAGAGAAAGAAAAAATGAGCATGTCAGGGCCTCCAGCCACTGCAAACGAACTTCAGATGCATGATGCATGTGCTACTTTGTACGTCTGGCTTTTTACATGGGTACTGGGAATCGAACCCAGGTCATTAAGCTTTGCATGCAAGCACCTTAACCATGTAGCCATCTCTCTAGCCCCTTGACGACCTTGAAATTCTTCTTATTCCATTTTAGAACTGCCATCTATTTGTTTCTTGGAGGTCATGCTAATTTAGTTAATATGTAATCCTTTCACATTTTACCTGCTTCTTTTCCAGTCTCCTTGGATGGGTCTTTAGACTTCTGTGTTATTGTTTCTTTGAGTAATAAAATTTCTGGCAATAAAGGGGGCTGCTGACAAGCATTTGCCTTATTAATGGATGTATTACTTTAAATGTAGGTCACTTCGTATCTTTTAGGTGGCATATCTCATTTACCTTAGATTAGGGTATCATTTAATATGTATTTAGGGCTTTAGTATTAAGAAACATGTTTCTTTAATTAAATACATATTTCGAGTCCTGACATCTGACATGTTCTGCTTATATCTAAAGGGTTTATGTAATTTGCCTAGCTTATAGTTCAGCAAAGTATAAAACATGCTAATGAATGGCAGTAAATCACTCAACAAATAAAATCCTCTATTGGTTGGGCTGGACTGGTACCAGACTCAGACGCCTCCAGCTCTTGCATTTGCTCTTCTCAGCGCACAAGCAAGCTTCCTGCTTCCCATGGAGTTTTAGAACACCTTCCCATCCACATTTCTGCTTTGGAGCTCCAGGTTTGGAAAATCAAGATGAGAGACATCTTCAGTGGCCACTTCTTTTCTTTGAGCTGCCTGTTTACTTCTTGATCCTTCCTGATGCGGACATAGTGAGCTTCCACGTCATAGGGAACTGGAATGGCATCTGTCAGTGCGTCACCTTGAGCAAGCTTTAGTTGTTTCGTCTTAAAAACGTGAATGGTGGGGCTGGCGAGATGGTTTAGCAGGGAAGAGTGCTGGCCATGCCAGCATGGAGGGGCTGAGAGGGTCTGATTTGCTGAGGGCAATGCCTCAGCACCCATGTAAAGAGCTGGGCACACGCCTGTGACCCCATTCCCATGGAGAGTGGAAATCAGAGAATCACGGGAGCTTTTGAAATTTTTGGTTCAGTGAGAGACTCTGCCTCAAAGGAAATAAGTAGATGAGTGAAAAGAGAAGAAACTCAACATCCTCTTCTGGCCTCTGTATGAGCATACAGGGCCCACATACCTCGCCATTCCACACGCAAATACATGCACACACATGCAAAAGGAGGGGCTAGCTATGAAACAAGAGATGGGTCTAAGTCCACCTGTACAGTACCCCTCAAGTACCAATTCTCTCCAGTTTAAGATAGCTACACTTAGAAAATACCGGGAGGATGTATTTGAGTTCTGTCCCTGTCTCTGTAATGAAGCTAAATTGTCACTAAGCACGTAGAGATAGAAAGTTACAAAAAGCAGAAAGTGAGGCCCCCTGGATGTTCCTCACAAGTGGTCCCATGAAGTCTGTCCTGTGGGGAAGTGGACACCAGGAGTCCCTGCCAGTCTCCAGGCTGAAGGGAGGCCACAAGGGGGCACATCCTTACCTGCCACCACCGGCTCCAGCCCAGGCTTGAAGGTCAGGGAGAATCAACTGATGCTTAATGTACAGCTGTTAAAGATGTCTAAGAACTTGTCAGGAACACACACACAACTCAACCTAACTTTTTTTTAAACCCTCAACTGATGAGTGGATAATGAAGATGTGGCACATTAATACAATGTATACTACTCAGCGGTAAAGAAAAATGAAGTTATGAAATTTGCAGAAAAATGGATGGACCTGGAAAGGATTATACTAAGTGAGGTAACCCAGGCCCAGAAAGCCAAGCGCCACATGTTCTCTCTCATATGTGGATCCTAGCTACAGATGATTGGGTTTCTGCGTGAGAAGGAAAATACTTATTAGCAGAGGCCAGTAAGTTAAAAAGGAGACATAAAGGGAGGAGAAAGGAAGGGAGGAGGGTACTTAATAGGTTGGTATTGTGTATATGTAAGTACAATGATTGTGATGGGGAGGTAATATGATGGAGAATGGAATTTCAAAGGAGAAAGTACGGGGGGAGGGAATTAACATGGGATTTTTTTATAATCATGGAAAATGCTAATAAAATTAAAATAATAATAAATAAAAATTTAAAAGAAAAAAGTGAAAATTACTGAGTTATGTACCTCAAAAGTTATTTTATTTATTTATTTATTTATTTATTTATTTATTTATTTAAGAGAGAGAGAGATGAACTCCAGATGAATGTGCCACCTTGTATATCTAGCTTACATGGGTACTGGAGAAGAATTGAACTGGGGTCCTTAGGCTTTGCAGGCAAGCACCTTAGCCACTGAGCCACTGGAAGTTTTTTGATTGACTATGGGAGGTGTGGTGGTGTGTGTAGTGCTGGGGATTCAACCCACAGCCCTGCACATAATAATAGACAAGTGTTGGGCTGGAGAGATGGCTTAGCGGTTAAGAGCTTGCCTGTGAAGCCTAAGGACCCCGGTTCGAGGCTTGGTTCCCCCGGGTCCCACTTTAGCCAGATGCACAAGGGGGCACACACGTCTGGAGTTCGTTTGCAGAGGCTGGAAGCCCTGGCGCGCCCATTCTCTCTCTCTCCCTCTATCTGTCTTTCTCTCTGTGTCTGTCGCTCTCAAATAAATAAATAAAAAATTAAAAAAAAAATAATAAACAAGTGTTGTACCACTGAGCTACCGCCCAGCAGCTAACAGGAACATTTAGGAAGATACACTAACTTGAAGTACACATGAATCACATGACCACCTATGCACCAATCACTATGGCTGGAAGGGGCAGTAATTACATCTGTTTAGGCTTGGGCCACAAACTTACCCCTGGAGCAACAGGACAAAGTCAGTCCTACTTAAACTGCATGCCTAGAGAGGGAGGGTTACCAAAACAAGGACTTCTTTCTGGCAAACAAGAGAGTAGATGCAGACAGTAAGCTACTGAGAGTCGAAAATACCATAAAGGTGTGCACACCTGGATCTAAGGTGTTGTCAGGCTCTAGGCAAATGGCAGGACCACCCCAGGGTAGTGAACATAAGGTAAGGAGCCTGGAATTAGACAGAAAATGATTAATAGCAGGAGTCAATTTTATGTCAATTACCCAGGTAGTTGATACCCCATAGTTCTAGAAGAGGTGAGCATGTGAACCAGTAAACTGAGTAACGATGACCCTCGCTAATGCCCGTGCACAGCAGCCACACTGTTGATGGTCTGCACAGAGCAGGGAAATGGAGAACTGAGGGTTCACTCTGTGCTGGAGCTGGGGCCCCATTTCCCTCTGCCCACAGACACTGGTGCTTCTGGGTACTGGACATTCAGACTTAAACAACTGAGTGAAACCACAGATCCTCCACTAATAAGCCAATCACTCTCTCCCCTTCTCTCTTGCTCTCTGTCCCCCATTCTTCTGTCCCTTCCCTTCCCTTGGCTCTGTCTTTGAAGATTTCTCAGTAACATAGTAGCTCAAACTACACAAAAATAGAGGGCCGAAGAAATTGCTTAGTGGTTAAGGTGCTTGCCTGTGAAGCCTGAGGACTTAGGTTCAATTCCCCAGTACCCACATACGTAAGCCAGATGCACACAGCGGCCCATATGTCTGGAGTTCATTGGCAGTGGTTAGACACGCTGGTGCACCCATTCTCTCTTTCTCTATTTGCCTCTTTATCTCTCCCTCTCAAATACATAAATAAAAATTAAACACACACACACACACACACACACACACACACACACACACATATTGATTTTTCGTGATAGGGTCTCACTCTGGCTCAGGCTGACCTGGAATTAACTATGTAATCTCAGGGTGGCCTCACACTCTAGGCAATCCTCCTACCTCTGCTTCCCAAGTGTGGGGATTAAAGGCATGCACTACCACGCCTGGCTTAAAATATTTTTTAAAGTATAAAAATCCCATGCAGGGGACTGGGGAGTTTACTCAATGGGCAAAGTACTTTCCTTGCAAGCATGAAGATCTGTGTTCAATTTTCAGTACCCACGTGGTGGCACACACCTTTAATCCCAGCACTAGCGAGGCAGAGATAGGCCTGCTGTGAATTCGTGGCCAGCCTGGGACTATGGAGTGAGTTCCAGGTCAGCTAGGCTACAGTGAGACCCAACCTCAAAACAACAACAAAAATGCAATCTCAGCACTGAGACAGAGACAAGAGAATCCCTAGAACTCAAAGGATAACCAGTTTAGACTAATTGGTGAGCCCTGGGCCAATGAGAGACCTTGTCTCAAAGGAAATGGATGGTGTTCCCAAGGATGATACCTAAGGTTTCCTCTAGCCTCTATATGCATGCACACACATATACATACATACGCTCACACACATGCACTCACACACACATGAGTATATAGACATGCACGCACACATACATGCACACACGCACACAAAAATACCATGACGTTCACAGTCACAGGAAGCAGCTATTAGCCCTTGGCTTTGGGAAACTAGGGAAGAGAGTGGAATGATTAAAATGCAGAGGCTGGATTGGAAAGGATGTCCTATGGCAATCAAACAGACTTCTGGAAGAGGGAGAGACATGTCCACATGGGTGAGAGGAAGACTTATTCTGAGTTACAAACACTAAATATGGGGTTCTCCTGATGCTGTGGAAAATAACCATATCTCCTCAGAAAAATTGTGTACTGAGAAGCGAATCACAGAAATGGCAAGCAGAGAGCAAACCAATGAGGAGCTTTCCAGCCTCCAACCAGGCAGTTTCCCTCTATTTTCAGAGCCTGGTTCGGATTTGCTAACAAAAAGAAAAGACATAGTTGGGTCAGGGAGATGGCTCAGTGGATAAAGCCCTCGTTGTGAGGTCAGATCTCTGGAATCCACATGAAGGCAGATGTGGTCTTGTAAGCATCTGTCATCCTTGTGCGCCTACCAAGAGATGGAAGGTGGACAAAAGAAAATCCTCTGGAAGCTGATCTGTCAATGAGAGACTCGGCTCAGAACAAGATGGTAGGCGGGGACTGGCACCTGAGGTTGCTCTCTGACCTACACACACTCACACACGCACACACGCACACACGCACGCACACACACACACTATGGCACATGTGCGCCTGCATTCACACAATGAACATGAGCTCTGGGAGAGCGAGAGGCATGCTCAGCTGGCACACACATGCGTGCACACACACACACACACACACACACACAAAGACATGGACAACATTATAAATCCACATGTGAAGTGGGAGTGGAGCTGAGTCATAGTAACTCTATAACCATGAACGCTCGCAGAGAGTAGATGTGCTAATGAAAAAGAAGTGTGCCTTGAATGATTTCTGGAAACTAAACACTGGTTCTCTGGTATGGCCAAAGTTCCTTCCTCCTTGGACAGAGCAAATCTGGTGTGAGAAAAGCTTCACTACAACAACAGTAGGAAAGACGGTGACATACAGGGACCCACAGCCTGAAGGAAGTGTCTCATGAACTTTGGAAATCCACCAGCAGGTCAGCCTTTCCCATTTCTCTCTGGGCCTATAGGTAGTCAATGACTTATGAACTACTGAGCTGCGTTGATGGAAGTTCAGTCAAACCTTCTGACTTTAGACTTTTTTTTTAGACTTCTGACTTCTGACTTTTGTTTAGAAACAGGCTTGGTAGAGGAAGGGCTCAGTGTGTTGACATGAAACATTTGGACTTTTCCTATGGTTCTTTTCTTGGTCAAAATTTCTTAGTGTGGGTAGAGAGACGGCTTCATAGTTAAGGCACTTGCCTGTGATGCCTAAGGACCCAGGTTTGATTCCCCAGCACCCATGTAAGCCAGATGCACAAGATGGTGATTGAGTCTGGAGTTCGTTTGCAGTCGCTGGAACAAGGGGGAACTTTGTGAAGAAAGGGACCCCACAGACACTGCTGGAGCAGAGACACTGCTCTCCAGGACTGAGACAGAGAAGCAGAAACCAGCTTCCACTGAGCCTGCAGCTCTTCCGTTCCTGGATCAAGACAGTGACTGGCTGAGTCTTCTCTAGGGCTAACTTTAGGCAGAGAGAATATCAGACATGGGCTGGACAGATGGCTCAGCGGTTAAGGCGCTTGCCTGCAAAAGCCTAATGACCAGGGTTTGATTTTCCAGAATCCACTTAGAGCCAGATGCACAAGGTAGTGCATGTGTCTGGAGCTCATTTAAAGTGGCTAGAAGCTCTGGCATGCCCATTCTATCTGCCTCTCTTTCTCTCTCAAAATAATAAATAAATAATTTCTTAGTAACTCTGACACTCAATCTTTGGTTCAGAAGCCCTGAAGTTTCAGCACATTTAATGTTATTCTAACAGCACTAGTGTGTTTGCTTTGATATCAAAGGTGTGTGTGTGTGTGCGTGCCCATACACACACGTGTATATGTTTGTTTAATAAGGCCAAGTGAGGACATAATTTTATTTTGTTTCATTTCCTGACAGCGTCTCTAGTGCAGGCTGCCCTTGAGCCTTTGATGGAGCTGAAGATGACCTTAAACTTTTAACCTATCTGCCTCTACTTCCCTCCTGAGTGGCGGTATTATAGATGTGGGCAATCACACCATTTATTCAGTGGGGCTGGAAATCATACCCAGGGCCTCGTGCATACTAGATAAGCACTCTACCAACCAGCGCACAAACTTCCTAGGGTTGAGCTATGTCCTCAGCCCTGGGAAGAGTATATTCTGGAAGCAGTAAGTGTCAGAGCCATCAAGGATAATGCAGTGAACAGGGTAGCTATGAAGCCTTACAGCCCTTCCCTTTGTTCCAACAACCTGCGAAGGCTCCACTTTTCAAAGCAAGAGAAAAACAGAGCAGCAGTATTAAGCTTCTAATCCATGTTTGGGTGTCTGTTAGCATTAGGCTGTCATCAAAACGAATTTCATGTCTATTAATAAGTGAGTAATAGATAACAATTGTTCCAAATAACAAAAAACTTTTAGGGAAAATATGGATCTAGAAATCATTCACAAGTGACTTTGGGGCATGCTAGACATTATTAAAAACGCTCAAATTCGTTTAAACTAAGTGCTTTATAGTGCTTTTTTTTTTTAATGTGTTCACATCTGTCTTGCCCTTGCATCTTCACAGAAACTGAGCGATAGAGGAAAGATTCTTCCATCCAATTTGCATCTTAACCGCACATGGATTCAGTTTGCTCCAATCGCCGAGGGCAGGGAAGCAGGCTTTCTGAATCCACAGCGTCTCTCTTTTCATCATAGCTTCCACTTGATGGCCGGGTTTCATCAAATATGTAAAAGCAGAGGAGCCTCGCTCGCTGTCTCTTCCGTGCAGGACTGAGTGAGGGCTGTCCTTGCCCTCCTGCCACGTGCCTGACGAATAACTGGGGAGGACGCTGGGAGCCATCATAACCAAAGGGCTGATGGCTGACCTTCGCTGGTTATTACTTCCCAAACCTTCTTCCTTTTGTCGCCCCTAGGAGCGCCGGTAGGAGTACGTCTTTCTTCTAGTTCTATGCTAGAAGTGAATGAGCAGAGACTGGATGCCTTACAGAGCACTTCACTGAGCTGGGCATGGTGCTGGTCACCTAGACTCTCAGCACTTGGGAAAACGAAACAGGAGGATCACTTAGAGTTTGAGGCTAGTTTGGGCTACATTGTGAATTCAAGACCAGTCTAGGAAATTAAAACAAAAAAAACTCTATCTAAAAGAATTTAGCCTAGCATGTTGGTGAGTTAGAGGCCATCCTGAGACGTGGCAAATTCCACATCAGTTTGGGCTATAGAGAGACGCTACCTTGAAAAACTAAAATAATAATAATAAAATTAAATTAAGTTAAATTAAAGGAAACAAAGCAGCTGGGAAAGATGACTTGACATTTAAAGTGCTTGTCTGCAAAGCCTAAGGACCCAAATTCAATTCCCCAAAAGCCATGTAAAGCCAGATGCACAAGGTGGTACATGCATCTGGAGTCGTTTACAGTGGGTAGATCTCTCTCACTCTTTCTTAAATAAATAAATAAATAAATAAATAAATAAATAAATAAATAGGTATTTTTTTAAAAAAGCAAAGCCATGAGGCTGGCAAGTTGTAAGCAAGTATAGAATGGAGGTTTGTCCGATCCAAAAGCCTCTCTAGTCTTCCACAAGGGCTCAGCCTCAGGCAGAATGTGCTTGTCATGGCTACTGGTCCATCCCAGTCCTGCCTGACTGCACAGCACCTGAATCAAAAGGATGAGGCCAAGGCCGGGCATGATGGCACACGTCTTTAATCCCAGCACTCAGGAGGCCGAGATAGGAAGATCAACACGAGTTCAAGGCCACCCTGAGACTACAGAATGAATTTTAGGTCAGCCTGGACTAGAGTGAAACCCTACCTTGAAAAAACAAACAAAAAGGATGAGGCCATGGCCTAAAATGAAGAGGATGAGGGGCCGGCCTCACTCCAGCTGATACATCCCCACCCAGAAAGGAGAGAAGTTCCCTTCAGGTTCGATTTTCTAAACCATCCTGATTAAGACCTTCCTTCCCACTGTCCTTTGTTAACAGGGAGTGACAATATCAGGGTTGTCTTAATGGCCATTGACCTCTGATTTACCTCCATTAGAGCTGGCCACGGTAAGGGCAGATCATTGACCAAGAAAGTAGCCCCTTTCCCTTGACTTTGCTTCATATCCTGAACTGAAAGACGCCGTGTCCACTCCAGTTATTGCCTAATTAACTGTAGTAGATAATAATTTTCTATACTGCAAGCTTGAAGGTGGAAACAAGAATCCAATGCTGGCATAAGTGGTAGCATATTTTTACGTGTGTGTGTGTGTGTGTGTGTGTGTGTGTGTGTGTGTGTGTACGCGCAGATGCCACACCCTGTGCACACCTAGGAGAGGTCCTCCATCACTTAATCCACGTGTCACACGTTTGTTTGAAACGAAGTTTCTCGTTGAACCTGGAGCTGCTGTTGTCAACAGTACTGGCTGACCCAGTGGTTCTCCAGCCTCTGTTACCCACACAACAGGGGTTAAAGGCGTGTGTGGCCACGCCCAGCTGTTTATGTGGGTGCTGGGGAATCAAACTCAGAATGATTCAGGCCCTTTCAGGCCTTGGGTGGCAATCCTTACTCAATAATCCATCTCTCTCCAGTTCCAGTTGGAGCAGTTTAAAAATACTCATGCACAGTGGAGACGATTTCCCCACAAATCATTGAGTGATTCTTGCCAAGTTCATCTCATCTTCAAAGATGGACCTAAGGCAATAATCTATATTATGGACTTGGAACTTTCTTTATTCCCCTTAAAGCCTTACTCGTTTTCAAATTCTAAGACTTAAAGTACTTAAAACCACAGAATTTCTTTTTTGGGGGCACTCAATTTTTTTCCACAAGATTTTCATAAGGACTTTGTCTTAAGCTGATGCTTGTTAACTGGAGGGATTGTTTTCTTCTGACCAACTTTTAATTTCCTGAAAATTGAGGCTTATGGTATGAAGGGGGCACTAACAAATCTTAATCTGGGATAATGAGGTGGATGGGTGAAGGAGGAAATGGCTACTACCAGAAGATTATATTATCCGTAGATTTTTTAACCTCCTAATTATGTATAGATGTGATCATCTGAACTTGCGAAAAGTAGTCTTTTCATAATTGTGCTAGACTAGCAGTCTGAATTTATTTTATGTAATATTCTTTTTAATAACAATGTCTATTAAAGACATCTGTTGCAAGTGTTTAATGCTTATTTCATGGGTAGACCGGCATAAGAGAGTACTTTAAGGACTCTGTTTTCAGTTTAACATTATGAGCTGTTAAGGAGAAGGTTTATGGGTATAACATTATTAGTTGGAATTTGACTCAAATTGAAATCAGGTTCAAGAATTTACTTATCCATTATATTATGAAGGGCTTTTGAAAACATTAAAAAGTTTAACTAAACAAGAATATTAGTATAATTGACTGTTTTACCTGCTGTTCTCTAGGCCATTCCAAACACCTCCTAATCACCTGATTTCACAATCTTGTGTTAGCCTGTCTCTCACACTACAAGGCTTTTTCAAAATGAGAAATTTATGGTATCCAGTCAGTACTTTAAGAGAAACGAGGTTTTGGCCGCATTTCTTGACTATAAGTGAAACACAAAGAGCCCCCATGAGTCACGCATGCAACCATTGTTGGGATTTGAGGGGCAAGTGGGCCATGGGGAAGGTGCTGGATGGGCAGGACAGTCCGCAGTCCAGGCTTAGCCTGGACAGAAGCCGCCACACCTACCTCAATGCCAAGTGCAAATGAATCACATCAGCCACTGGCTAGGCTTAGCATCCTCGCAGTTTTACTTTAAAACCTCGGCGATCCCGATGAAAAGCAAGCAATGAAACATATCAAATTCTCCCACATGCCATTTGTTGAACGTCCCCTTCCCCACGTCTGTGGCCTTGGCGCGGCTGTCGGCACCGCTGTTGGTGACACAAGGAGTAATTCACCGCTCTCAGGGCATTCGGGTTTCATCACCTGTGTGAGGGACCCGCAGAGCTCCGCGGTGATTGCTGTCTACATGACGTATGCGACTCCTTCATGCGCTGCTTGATTGAACGGTGATAACTCGAATAATGCATGATCCTGCAGGCCTCTCTGAAAGGAACCTGCTAGTTTTTCTTGCAGAGCAGCCAGAGCGAGACCTTAGATTGGCATTCAGAGTGACATCACCGTCCCGATCCCAATCTATTACAATCAGAAAGAAGCCCTGGCTAGACTAGATCATGGGAACAGAGACAAGGGCCGAGGAGACGGCTCTGTGGGTAAGGAAGGCTCTTGCTGGGCAAGGACTTCAAATGTCCAGCATCCATGCAAAAGCTGGGTATGGTTCCACGTGCCCACGATCCCAGCACTGGCTAGGCAGAGATAGGTGAGCTTTCTGGGACTTGCTGGCTAACTAGTCTAAGCCTTAGCAGTGAGCTCCGGGTGCAGTAAGAGATGCCTTCTCGAAAAATAAGGTGGGGCTGGAAAGATGGCTCAGCAGTTAAAGTGCCTGCCTGCAAAGCCTAACGTCCCAGGTTCAATTCCCCAGTACCCGCATAAAGCCAGAAGCACCAAGTGGCGCATGCATCTGCAGTTCATTTTCAGTGGCTGGAGGCCCTGGTGCTCCTATTCTGTCTGTATCTTCTCTTTATCTCTCTGTGCTTGCCAATAAATAAATAAATAGGTGTTAAAAAATAAATAGCCGGGCATGGAGGTGCACGCCTTTAATCCCAGCACTCGGGAGGCAGAGGTAGGAGGATCGCCATGAGTTCGAGGCCACCCTGAGACTACATGGTGAATTCCAGGTCAGCCTGGGCTAGAGTGAAACTCTACCTCAAAAAAAACAAAAAATAAATAAATAAATAAATAAATAATAATAAATAAACCTTTGTTGGGATTAAATAAAATAATAAAGCGGAGAGCAACTGAGGAAGACACTTGACATTGACTTCTGACCTCCCCATGTATAGGCACACACACGTATACCCACACACACATGACCATGCTTATATACAACATGCAAATATATATGCAAAACATACAAACAACTGGCAACACTGTGCACTGTTCAGAGCTTATGCTCACTGAAGCTCTCAGAAGTGCATTGATGAAACTGCCCAAAAAGGAGCCGGTGAAGTCCATGTTATGATCTCCTATTCATCCCTGCCAACACTGCCACCTTTGCCATGCAGTCACTCCCTGGTTCAGCCAGCACCTACCACTGCCCATCTGCAATGCTCTGAGCGAGCCACCAGTGATGGCCAATGAGCCAGAGACGTACCGCCATTGCACGGTAACATCTTCCACTCTCTGGGGAGGACAGAACTTGTAGTATTTGCAAGTGAGGTGTGTATTAGGAACAAAGCATACAGGGCGCTCTGGAGGATGAGTCCAGGAAAACTGAACCCAATCAGAAAGACTCAAGGAAAGAACAAAGGGCAGGAGATGGGGAGGGATGGACCTTCAGAGAGAAAAAGGGCAGAGCAGGAGTAACGTGCCTCAGACACACGAACACCCAGGGGCGACAGGAGGAAAGTCCACCAAGAGGAAGTCCAGTCTGAGCTATGAAAAACCAAGAAAAACAAACAAAAATAAGAATTACCAATAAGGTTTCGTTATGAGTCTAGAGACAAAAAGAATCTTTAAGGGTTTTTTATTAAATAGGTTTTTGTTTTATGTTTTTTTTTTAAACCTGGAGCTCGTGGGGATCCTCCTACCTCAGCCTCCCAAGTGCTGGGGCTAAAGGCATGTGCCACCATATCCAACTAAAATCTTTAAGGTTTTTTTTGTTGTTGTTGTTTGTTTTTTTGAGGTAGGGTCTCACTCTAGCCCAGGCTGACCTGGAATTGATTATGTATTCTCAGGGTGGCCTCGAACTCACGGCGATCCTCCTACCTCTGCCTCCCAAGTGCTGGGATTAAAGGCGTGCGCCACCACGCCGGCTCACAAATCTTTAAGTTTTTAAAACACTTCTTTTGAGGGAGGGTCTTGTTATATAGCTCAGGCTACTATCAAACTGGCAATCCCCTGATTCAGCCTCCCAAGAGCTGATATTTAGGTATATACCACCATAACTCAGATTAAATATTTTTCCTGCATACTGAGGAATACACACACACATATGTGTATATAGAACTATTATCATTAAACTATTCTTAAGCTGCTTACATGAAAATAATAAAGATGATCATGGTTCTACCCACCACCCAGCTTACAAAGTCAAGTACTTTAATTTTAAGATATCCATATACCCTCTCACCATGTTCTTTCTCATTTTTTTATTTGTAATTTTACACATAAATGCATGGCACCAAACAGCTTATTTGTTTATGTTTCCCTAATTTTTTGGCATGAGTGTGCATGCATGTGTGTGGGCATATGTATAGAGGAGGACACAGGCACAAATGTGTTCACGTATGCATGTGGGGTTCAAAGGACCACAATGGGTGTGATCTTCAGGAATACCAGTCACATCTCTTAAAAAATTATTACGAAGTAATTTATTTATTTGAGAAAGAGAGAGGATAAGAGGCAGATAGAGGGAATGGGCGCATCAGGGCCTCCAGCCGCTGCAAACGAACTCCAGACACATGTGCCACCTTGTGTATCTGGCTTATGTGGGTCCTGGGGAATAGAACCTGGGTCCTTAGGCTTCTCAGGCCAGCGCCTTAACTGCTAAGCCATCTCTCCAGCCCCATCTACCTCTTTTTGAGACAACGACTCTCACTGTCCTGGAGCCCACTCATTAGGCTAGACTGTTCAGACAGTGAGCTCCAGTGATCCTTCCGTCTCTGCCTGCCCTGCGCTGGAATTACAGGCATGTGCTGCCTGACAGGCATTTAAGGTGGATGCTGAGGATCCACCTCGGGCCCTCACTGGGCTATCTCCCTAAGACCTGCTTCCCTGAGTTTTATTTAAGGGGAGTTATATTCTCCATATCTTTTGTGTGTGTACATGTTTATATGTGTGCAGGTGTTCACACCTGTGTGCATGTATATGTGCAGACTAGATAACCTCAGGTATTCTGCAGAAGAATAGTCCACCATTTTTTTTTTTTTTTTTTTTTTGAGACAGTGTTTCTAGTTGGTCTGGAACTTGCCAGTTAGCCTAGAGTGGATGGCTGGTGAACAACCCCAGCCTCAGGGATCCTCCCCAGCACTGTGGTTATAAGCATGTACCCCACACTCACACTGCATGTTTTTACATGGGCACTAGGAATCGAACTGAGGTCTTCACGCTTGTGAAGCAATCGTTCACTACAGGAGCCCGACATATCTTTCTGGGACTGTACACAAGATTAATTGAGATTCAAGCTGGGTGTGGAGGCACACACATTTAATCCCAGGACGTGGGAGGCAGAGGTAGCAGGATCACAATGAGTTAGGGGCCAGCCTGAGACTACGTAGTGAATTCCAGGTCAGTCTGGGCAACAGTGAGACCCTACCTCCAAAATAAAATAATTGAGATTCATCTATTGTAGTGTGTCAACATGTCCTTTTGCTGCTGAACAGGGTTTCAACTTAGAGGTAAACTTTGATTCTTTTCTATATCGTTTATTTATTTTAGAGAGAAAAGGCAGGGAGAGAGACAGAAAGACAGAGACAGAGAGAATCAGAATTCCAGGGCCTCTAGCCACTGCAAAGGAACTCCAAACACATGTGCCACTTTTTGCATCTGGCTTACATGGGTCCTGGGGAATCGAACCTTTGGGTTTGATGGGTCCTATGGTTTTGCAGACAAGCACTTTAACCACTAAGCCATTTTTCCAGCCCTAAACTTTGATTTTTGATGAGAAGGCAATACTGTATCTTTTGAAAATCTACTGATAAATCCAAATTTACCCTGACTCATTAGCATCTTGGACCCTTCTTTGCACAGCCTTACACTGAGCAGCCATGGAGCTGATCATAAACACTTCCCTGTGCAATAATCCCTGGTATTTGTAAAAGAGCTTCTCCTTTCTATCAGACAAGTTCATCCTTCCATGTAAGCCTCACTGAGGGAGGAATCTAGTCCTAAATTTCTGGTTTGACATGTGACAGAATTGAGGCTTAGCCAGATTAGGTATCTTGGTCTGGGGTCCCCTGCTTGTGTCAGAGAGGTACAAAATCCACTGTTTTGTCTCTACCTTGAATCTCTGTCTGTTCGTTGAATGGCCAAGTTGTGCAGTGGGCAATGAGAATAAGGGAATAAAGGCCTGAATGATCTGAGAACGCTGGGACCAGTTTTTCCTGACACTTCATGACATTTTCACCTCAGTGTGAGTACAAAGACAAACACAAGCGGAGTTAATCCCCACTCTAAACTTCACCCTTGCTCTGGCCTCCCAGAGCTTTCTGGAAGTGACATCACAAGGTATAGCCATGGCCATGAATGAGACATCCATATTCACGAAGGGTGCTGAGCAGTGGGATGAATTAGCCCCAGATGGCTTCCATTTCAAAGTTTGCAAAGTTCTTTTAGGATCTTTATTTCATTTCCTTCTGACAACCCTGCCGACTTCCCAGGTAGCACTGGCTTCGGGAACCTGATCTTGGCAGGAGTTGAATGGCTATGCAGGGGTGAGGCTTTTTTCAGAAATAAAGTCTGTACTGGGACAAAGGTCTTCTTACCCCAGTCCTCACCATCATAATGTGCTCTATCATATTGGAATTCATCTTCAGTTCTGACACTCCCGAGGTTGTTTTGGTCCAGAGTCTAAATGAGACACTGAGCTAGCCCTGTGCTGGCTCCAGAGCAAAAATAATTTCTGGCATGTTCTCCCATGCAGGTCCACTCTCCGGCTAACGCTCCATTCCCAGGACCACACTGTAAGTGGATGTGATTTGGAGATGAGGCATAACATCAAGCCAAGCTAAGGTGTCCAATTTGCATGCCAGGTTTTTAAAGACAATTATTTATTTATTTGCAAACAGAGATAGATAGAGAGAAGAAAGACAGAATGGGTGTGCCAGGGCCTCTAACCACTGCAGACACCAGATGCATGTGCGTTCCTGTGCACCTGACTTTATGTGGGTACTGGAGGATTGAACTCAGGTAATTAGGCTTTGCAGGCAAGTGCCTTAACCCACTGAGCCATCTCTCCAGCCCCTTGCATGGCAGCTTTTAAATTTGTATCTGTCTTTTAATCATTCACCTTTTGCCCCAATCCTATGTTTTGATTTTTGTCAGCTGGGACATAAGAGTGGCAGAGCATTTGCCTGTCGTGTGTGAGGCCCAGGATTCAATCCCCAGCACAACCAAAACAAAAAATTCAAAAGGAAAAAACCGAAAATTGTGTATGCATTTGTGCATAGGTTCGTATTCTATGTGTGCGGATGCATGAGTGTGTATGCATGCATACATGTGTGTGTGCACACATGCACATGTGTGTGTAAGCATGTGGAAGCCAGACAGCAACCTCAAGTGTCCTTCTTCAGGAATACCATCAGCTATTTAAAAAAATATAAATTTGAGGCAAGGCCAGCAGAGTGACCTTTTTTTTTTATGTAAGAGAGCAAGAGGGATAAGAGAGGAGGAGAGAGAGAATTGGCATGACAGGGCCTCCAGCTACCGCGATTGAACTCCAGATGCTTGCGCCACCTTGTGTGCATGTGTGACCTTGTGCGCTTGCATCACCTGGTGCGTCTGGCTTGTGCAGAATCTGAAGAGTTGAACTTGGGTTCTTAGGCTTTTTGCAGCAAGCGCCTTCTTGACTGCTAGGCTATCTCTCCCGTTCCCATCTGGCATTTTTGTTTTGAGACAGGGTCTCTCACTTGCGTGGAGCTCAATAGTTAAGCTATACTGGCTGGCCAGCAGGGCGCAGGATCCACCTGTCTCCACCTCCCTAACACTAGGGTGACGAGCATACAGCACCACACCCAGCAGTTCTACGTGGGTCCCACGGGTCAAACTCAGGTTCTCATGAAAGGCAAGCATTTCACCCACTTCCCTGCCTCCACAGGCCTCAGAATATATTTATGTACAAACTAAACCACTTTTAGGGCTGGGGAGATGGCTTAGTGGTTAAGGAGCTTGCCTGTGAAGCCTGAGGACCCAGGTCCCATTCCCCATGACCCACATAAACCAGATGCATAAGGTGGCACGTATGTCTGGAGTTTGCAGTGGCAAGAGGCCCTGGCATGTCCAGTCTCTCTATCTTTATCTCTCTCATCTGCTTCTCTCATAAATAAATAAATAAAAGGATGGGCAATGATCTAATTGCTGCTGCTGCCCTTTTAAAAAAAAATGCGTAAGTCGGGCGTGGTGGCGCATGCCTTTAGTTCCAGCACTTGGGAGGCAGAGGTAGGAGGATCACCGTGAGTTCGAGGCTGCCCTGAGACTACAAAGTGAATTTCAGGTCAGCCTCGGCTAGAGTGAGACCCTACCTCAGAAAAAAATAAAAATAAAAATATAGATAAATAAACTGCTTTTAAAGACATAGGTTTTCTGGCCTTGTTTAGCCTCATTGAATGTTCTTTTAGGCCAAACTACTGCCTATGGGCATCCATAATGCTTTCAAGGACTGCTCTGCTTCTGTAACCCCCAAATCCACGTACATTACTTTGTGGAGTCCCAGGGAAGCTTCAATGTGGCCTGATTTGTAGCTCTGCTGAGTCAAAATGGATCAAAGCAAGCTATGAACACTGATGAGTGGATGGCAGGTGCATTAGCTGCTGGATGAACCTGGCGTGCTTGCTGCTCATGGTCTGAGCCTTGGCCTAACTTCACCCTCCTGTCTTTATTCCCAAACACACATTAAGGGGGTGCTCCTATCCTCAGGTGGTGTTTACCTCTTGTGGATTTACAAAAGCCTTTTCAAATGTCAGGAGTATTGTTTTGTTTTTTTAAGGTCATTCATACGCTTCTTGACGAGGTTGGGTGAAATATATATGATACAGTACAATGTATGGATGTATGTAAGCATGTCTGGGCAACATGGAAAAGGTTTCAGGGCAAGACAGGAGGCTCAGACAATGAAGCACTTGCCACACAGCACAAAAACCTGAGTTCAAGTCCCCAGCACCCACATAAATGCTGGGCAGGTGTGACAGACCCCAGCTGTAATTCCACAACAGGAGGCAGAAACAAGGTATCCTGAGGAAGGCGGTTGGCTAGACTAGCCAAGTCATCATGTTCCGAGTTCAAATAAGAGACCCTGTCTCAGTCAATAAGATAAGAGAGTGATCCAGCAAAGTGCCCAACGTTAAGTTCTAGCCCCCACAAATATGCACACACCGGCACTTTCACCCACACATAACGCATGTCAAAAAGAAAAAGGTGCAGTGGACTCCTTGACTATGGGAGAAATGGTGTTTTCTCATTATAATTAAGACAGTGTTTTTCAGCCAGCACTGCTGTTGCCCCCAGAGATTTTTCACAGTATGGGAAGATGTCTGGGGCTGTTACAACGGGCTGGAAGGGAATGAGTGGGGTTGCAGCAATACTACTGCAACTACGCAGCTGAGCCTGGAGGTTCTGCCCACAGTCTGCAATGTGGGATGACCTGGCTCAGGAAACCGGTTCCCAGCACCGATATCAACAGTGCTGAAGTTGGGAACTCCAGAATTCGAGAGTTCCTTCCTTTCACTGTTACAAAACATGATGACATGTTCATAATACAAATGTTATTATGTCTTGATATTGTATTTAGGTTCTCTGTTTTTTGTCTTTCAGTCTAATAAGTTTGCCATCCAAAAATCAAATCAGCATTGCCCTTATTTTGTGGAGAATTTCTTTTATGATTTAAGTAACACATCACATTGATTTAGGGCTGGTAAAACAAAAGCCAAGTGTAAACCTTTGTATTTTTTTTTTTTTTGACAAACTTCAGAATGTTACTAAATGCCCCAAAGATTTCCCCTAGAGCTCAGAGCTAAAAACAAAAAAAAAAACAAAATAAAAGGTTCGTCTCTCTTGACTCTGTGTGTGTGTGTGTGTGTGTGTGTGTGTCCACTTTAAGGCACTATTTACTTTGGGACAATAAGTACAACGTGCTTCTCCTTTTGCGTTGACTGGTGGGAAATGCAGTGCAAGCCTTTCGCCTCATGTTCGTCCTCTGCGTCTTCTTCCTCTCATCACATGTTTTGCACATTGCTCTATTGCCTGTTTCAATTATTTTCAATTAATTAGCTAACATATTCTCTGCTCCTATTTCCATTTCCGGTCCTCATTAACGCTGTTCCCCTGCTATAGATTTCATTCTTCCCTTCTGGCTTTTGTCCCATATCACCTCTCTCTCTCTCAGTTTTAAGTGTAGCCATTGTCTGTTTCAAATTGCTGCATTCTCTTTTGCTCCTGTTTGAAATTCTTTCTGGTGTATTTTTTTTTTTCACTGAAGATTGTTGCCTTGTGACTTTTGTATGAGCCTCCCTTCCATGGGGATTATTAATTGCTTATTGTTGTCTTTTTGTCCCTAATGAAATGCCATGCATCCTCGCCTTGGGATGAGTCTATGTGGTCTTTTATAATAAGCTGGTAGTATTTTTAAAACGTATTCATGCTATATTGCACAGTAAAATTTCCAATGTTCGTGACATGAAATATTATTTGAAATGCTTTTCTAACTCGGCGTGTAAAAGTTGGTGGAGTGAGTGTGCTCACACACAGCGGGACCCTGGGCTATAAGCACATGTAGCATGCTGAAATGGGAAATATAAATATATGATTTTAAAAAAAATCTTCCGACCTGGACATAATATACATCACTTGCCTTTTCGTTCCCATGGCAACCATTCTAATGTCCAGCTTAGATGCAAAGGGGAAACTGTAGTCCCTGGATAAACAGCTACTACAAGCAGAGTGAATTTTGGTGGTCAGTGAGCCACCTCTGCTGCAGATGAAAAGGCCCTTTTCCTGCCCCCTCTTGTCTTGTCTGCCAAAAACAGAGCTGCTAATCTGCTGCATTGCCTTCTCCCTCCCTCTCAGCTCTCACAGTCCACTCCAAGGTTCCCTGAAGATAGCATCAGGAGGTGGAAGAAATAGCTGTGTGCTCACCCAGGTGTTAATGAAGTCGGGATTCGTGAACTCATCATGGAGCAGAGGTGGTAACGCATGGGTGTTGGCCACATAGGTTCAGAAAGGTAACTCTGAAGGCTACAGCTGAGGTTCAATGGTAGAGAACTTGCTTAGCATTTGCAAGATGTGCAAAGCCCTGAGTTCAGTTCCGGCCACAGAAGAGAAAGGAGGGAAGGGAGGAATGAAGGAAGGAAGGGAGAGAGAGGAAAGGAAGGAAAAAGGAAGGAGGAAGGAAGGAAGGTAGAAAGGAGGAAAGAAGGGAGGAAGGAAGGAAGCAGAGAATGGGAAGGAAAAAGGGAGGGAGAGAAGAAAGGAAACTTCCTCAACACTGTGTCATCAGTCTAAAGAGTAGTTGCTTGTCAATCTTTGCTGGGTGAATGACTGACATTTCTGTCTTCTCTTCCACCTGGAAGAAGTAAGATGCATGTTGCGGTCCCTTCCATCTTGCTCCTCCCAGCTTAGGTCTCCATGGACAGCCATGTGCTCTACGAATGATTATGGGACAACATCTATGCTCCCAAGCACCTCTCCTTCCTCGGGCTCTCCTGCCTTGACTCCCCTGCGCTCCTGTTGGCTTCCACCCTCTGGACCACATCTCAGTTGGTTCATCACGTTCATCAGCATCTATTCCTCTTTTCAATGGAACCCTTTCATTTCACCCTCATGATGCTTATTAAAAATGTGAATGGGTCTGTCACAGAAAGCCCTATGAGTCCACTGGCTTACATGTAGTCTCAAGGAGCCTTCAAAGGGAAAAGCAGAGACTCTTCCCATGGCTGCATCATTCTTCTTTCTGCTCCACAAATCAGGGCAGGGCAGGGCAGGACAGGACAGGTTGAGCAGGATAACTTGGAATGAGAACAATGCTTCTCACCTTGGACACAGCCCGTGGCCCGGGGAGGTCTCCACCTGCTCCTCGTTTGAACCAAATCCTCTCATTCACTCCTCGAGTATTTTATTATTTTTCTTGCTGTCGTAAGTTGGATTGTTTTTCTAAATTCCCTTCTCAGATAGGTAACTGCACACATGCGTCACTAATTTTTATGTCGATTTTGTACCCTGCAAGTTTACTAAATTCAATTATTCTGAGAGAGTTTTGTGGTTGTTGTTGAGTCTTTCGGGTAGAATGCACACGATCATGTCATCTGCAGAAACAAGCTTACCACCTCCTCTCTGGCTTCTGTGCCTCTTGTTTCTTCCCCAACCTCTGAAGCTCTCTCCTCATCCCGTAAACCTCTTTTATTGTAGAAACTGAAGCCAGGCGGCTGTTCTTTGTCCTTTTTCTAAAATCCCCCAAAATGTACTAAGGAGGCTCCACAGGTCCAATTCAAATGATTCTGAGGCTAAGAGGGAATCGAAGTTCTTGATAGTCAAGGAAGAGATTCCAGGAGAATGTGTGTCTGGACTCACAGGAGCACACCTCTGCCCATCTGCACAGCTGGGCATCTCCCACATACTGCTGACTGGGGTCCCCGTCTTACTGGCTCACAAAGAACAAAGCATTCTGGTTTCATTTCAGTCATCCAAAGTACAGCTGGCTCAACTGACTGTGGGCTGCTCACAATTATTAGAGACTTGGGATGGTTTGGGATGCCAGCCTTATATCTATCAGTTAAATCTAATTCAGTGGGAAAACAGTGTCAGAATATTAAATGGCTACTTTTGTGACCATTCGTTCATTCATTTAAATATTTTGAGAGACCATTATATACAAGAAGCTTTGAGTCAGACAACGAGGTTATATAACCGTGGTAGCTGTAGCCCTTATCTCTACCGAGCATTTCCAGTGGGGAAGGCAGATACCAAATGAAGATCATATTATCGAATTCAGGAATTGTGGGTGGAGATGATGACATGGGGGTGTCCATTTAAAAAATGTATTACTCGAGCCTGGTGGCCCCAGAGGCCAGCTCATCTGGATTTACCAACAAGTTCCTATAGAGATCCACCCTTCCCTAGGGTGCAGGCACACCCTGTGGTGACCCCAGTGAGTCATACCCTTGTAGACACCCTCCCTTGAGCACAGGCAGAACCTGTGACTTGCTTTTAGCCAATAGAACACAAGCAAGGTTGAAGGGATTTTGCAGATAAAATTAAGTTCTCAGACCAGTTGACTTGGAGTTCATCAAAAGGGAGATTATCTTGGCTAGGCCTAACTTCATTAGATCTTTTAAGAAAGACATGACTCCTCCCTGAGGTCAGAGAGTTTCTCTGGTTGCCCTTGAGAAAGAGAGCTACCTTGCTTGAAGTGTACTGGAGAGATGCGTGTAAGGGGGATAGAGGGACCTCTGGAGATGACAATGGTCCCTGGCTGACAGCCAGCCAGAGAATGAGGACCTCCGTCCAACAGCCTCAAGGAACTGAATTCTTCCAAAAGTCACAAGAGCCTGCAAGCAGAACGCAGCCAGCTGACATCTAAATTACAGCCTTTCTGAAAGCCTCCAGAGAGAACTCAGCTAAACTGGCCAGACTCCTGACCCACAGAAACTGTGTGATAGTAAATGGGTGGGGTTTGACGCCACCAAGGCGATGACAACTTAAAACTGTTGCAGTAGTAGCAAACTCACACATCTACTGGGAGCTAGCACTTTCCACAGAGGGTCTCATCTCCAAGAGCCCAACGTGGCCCTTGCCTCAGGAGCTGCCCTACATCTGCTAATTGCCTGGCTCAATACCAGGGCTACATGTCATCAAAGCCAGCTGGCTTGTGTGGCCTTAATAAGAGAACAAAGAGATGGGTGCACAGAACATCTATAAAGTACAAGAATGAAACCAGAACATTTCTGCTGGATTAGACGGTAAGGGTGCTTGACCAACCCACTTAAATGTAGGATAGGGTGAATAAGATTTGATTTGGGGGATTTTTCTCCTATTTAACTTTCCAGCAAGGGCTTCAGGGAACAGGGTAGCTCTTAGAAGCTCCCTGAATGTACTTGGCAATGCTGGGTAAAGGCCACATGCCTAAGTCTTCCTGGAGATAGGAGATGAAGGTACCAAAAAGGCTGAGGGAAGGACAGGAGAGATAGCTCAGTGGAGAAAGTACATGCTTGAAAACATGAGGACCTGAGTTCAATCCCCTATGCCTACATAAAATGCCCAGGCATGGTAGTACATGTCTATAATGCCAGCCCTTGGGAAGTGATGGCAAGAGGATCCCTGGAGCTCACTGGCTAGTACCATGGACCTCCAATCCAATGACAGAACCCTGTCTCAAAAAGGGGGTGCTAACTGGAGGATAATTTCTGAGGTTGTCCTGTAGTGTCCACATACATATGCGCCCCCACACATACAAACACAGATACACATGAACATACATTACATACACTATATAGATGATGATAGACAGATAGATGATTAATTGATAGACAGATACAGGTAAATAGATGATAGATGATTAGATGATGATAGATAGATGGATGATAGATAGATAGATAGATAGATAGATAGATAGATAGATAGATAGATAGATAGATGGATTTTTTTTAAAGGTTAAGGAACTCGGGCATAATGAAATGATGGGCTATTATGGTAGTCCAGGAAGCTACCAAAGCATGTTATTGGATGGGGGTTCTGGTTCTTAAAGGATACCTCACTGTTTCTTAAGGCCAATCTAGCCTTGATCATAGCCTGTGAGTAGTAAAGACAATGCTGAACCCTAATATGGCACAATTACTGGTTACTTAGTGACTTATCAACTATATTTGGGCCCCTTGGATTCTAAACAGGCAAGCTATTTCAACCCCTAGGGAGAGAGCCCTCTTCTATTCCTGACGTCATCTTTCTGTGCAAACTAACTGCTAGCATACCCAGATGTTATGTCCCATCCAATGCAAAATATGACCAGAGGCTTGTTTCCCAGCAAAAGAGAGGCGATTGGGCTTGTGACTATGAGATGCACACACTGGTCATACCACACACTGTACCAAGGAGCCTCACAGAGCAGCAGGGTCACTTTCCTTTATGTGATATACAACACAGGCAGAAGCTCAGGCACTATGCTCTGAAAAGGCAGGGTGGTTGTGTTCAATCCGAGACAAACCTGCCTATGGGGCCATGTCTCTGATAAGAAGTAGGCATGTGTCTACAATGAAGGGCAGAGGGCTGGAGGGATGGCTTAGTGGTTGAGGCCTTTGCCTTCGAAACCTCAGGACTCAGGTTCAATTCCCCAGGACCCACATTAGCCAGATGCACAAGGGGGGAGCATGCATCTGGAGTTCATTTGCAGTGACTGGAGGCCCTGGTGCGTCCATTCTCTCTCTGTCTCCCCCTCCTTCTCTGTCAAATAAATAATTAAAAATACAATGAAGGACAAAAGCAGCAGGTGATGCCACTTGTCATTATTCCTAGTGACCAATTAGGGAATGAGCTCTAGCACGATGATCTTCTTCAGGACTGGACATCCTAGTCCCCAAGTGTTGCCAGGGGACAAATCAAAAGTCCACTGGACTATAAGGCATGTCTATTACCAGTACAAGTTGGGCTCTCGATGTCCAGGGATCAGCAAGGAAAAGAAAAAGAAAGAGTCGCCATCATGGCAGAGGAAAATTAACCCTAATACTGTGGAGGGAATAAAACTATTTTTGTAAGCCGGACGTGGTGGCGCATGCCTTTAATCCCAACACTTCAGAGGCAAAGGTAGGGGGATCGCAGAGAGTTTGAGGCCACCCTGAGACTACATAGTGAATTCCAAGTCAGCCTGAGCTGGAGTGAGACCCTATCTCAGAAAACAAAGACAACAACCCTAAACTGTTTTTTAAAATATTTTATTTTTATTTATTTATTTATTGACAGAGAAAGAGGGAGAAAGAGAGAAAGAATGGGCACGCCAGGGCTTCCAGCCACTGCAAATGAACTCCAGATGCATGTGCCCTCTTGTGCATCTGGCTAATGTGGATCCTGGGGAACCAAACCCGGGTTCTTTGGCTTTGCAGGCAAACGCCTTAACCACTAAGTCATCCCTCCAGCCCAACAAAACTATTTTTGTAACCAGGGACAAGGAAGAACACTTGTGTGCTTACAGTGAACCATCTGACTGCTTCTTGGTCCTGCCTTTCCCATAGTCACTGAGGGAGGATGGTGGCTAAGCATCTTGTGCTGAAGAGCTGGCTCTGTGGGTAACGTGTTTGCTTGTGTAGCAAGCACGAGGACCTGAGTTCAGATCCACCCAGAAACCAAGTATGTTCCAGAGGTAGTGGTGAACACCTGGAATCCCATATCCCAGAGCTAGGGAGGTAGACATGGGAACCTCAGGAACCCTGCTGGCAAACTAGACTGGCTGAGCCAATGAGCACCAGGTTCAACAAGAGACACTGCCCCAAAAAGTAAGGTGGAATGAGATTGAGGACAGGCCCTGGCATCAACGCTGCCTATACATACACACGTGCACCCACACACAAGCAAACACATTTCCAGGCACAGAGCTACCGAGAAAGAGAGCGAGAGAGGTGAAAGTTGCAGATGTAGAAGACATGAAATGGAGGTGGTAAGGACAAGGATGAGTATCAAAAACTGCATGAATGGGGCTGGAGAGATGGCTTAGTAAAGGTGGTTGCCTGCAAAGCCAAAGGACCCAGGTTCAATTACCCAGGACCCATGTAAGCCAGATGCATAAGGGGGTACACACATCTGGAGTTCATTTGCAGTGGCTGGAAGCTCTGGTGGGCCCATCCTCTATCATGCTCTCTCTCTCTCTCTCCCTCTTTCCATCTCTCAAATAAATACATAAAACTGCATGCATAACAGTATTATGGACTAGAGTGAGACCCTATGCATAACACAGCAACCATAAAATACACCTCACAGATGCCTAACCACAGGGTGCATAAATGACTAATGGTCCAGCTATTTCTCTCCTGGATCTACCTTCCTTTTAGTGTTTACATTTATTTATTATTTATTTGAGAGAGAGAAAGGAAGAAACAGAGAGAGAGAGAGAGAGAAAGAGAGAGAGAATGGGTGTGCCAGGGCCTCCAGCCACTGCGAACAAATTTCAGATGCATGCGCCACCTTTCTGCATTTGGCTTTACGTGGGTACCAGGGAATTGAACCTGGGTCCTTAGGCTTGGAAGGAAAGCTTCCTAAGTGCTGAGCCATCTCTCCAGGCCCCTGTCATCATTTTTGCACCATAGCTGCGCCACTGGGTCACCAACCAGTGAGGAAGCACAGTGCCTGGCATGCACAAGGACCTATTTTTGCAAGAAATTGAATGACTTTGGTTTGAAGACTCCTTCACACCTTGCTGTGACTTTCTTTTACGAGCTGTATGTGGTGCCAGCTCTCTCCTTCCTTCCTTCCTTCACTGTCCCCTCCACAGTTGTCAGGCCTGCGCTGCAGTCTGCTGGCTCTGCTCAAACCCCTTATCTATGGAAGTCCATAGTCTGGATAAATCCCCGCATGTCTAACTCCATCAAGCCTTTCGCTTCTCAACCGACAAGAATGTAAACATGTTATAAAATTTAGAACCTGGGCTGGAGAGATGGCTTTGTGGTTAAGGCGCTTGCCTGTGAAACCAAAGGACCCAGGTTCAATTCCACAGAACCCACATAAGTCATGCACAAGGTGGCACATGCGTCTGGAGTGCGTTTGCAGTGGCTAGAGGCCCTGGCGCACCCATTCGCTTTCTTTATCTGTCTGTTTCTCTCTCTCTCTCTTTCTCCCTCTCAAGTAAATAAATTAAATTAATATATGTAGAATCTGCAAGAGTATGTAGAGCATATGGTGGGGTGATGGAGGGAGAGGACCACATTATACAGAGTGACTACAGAAGGCACTGAAGAGATCTGTTCCAGCCTTGGAGGGTTTGTTTAGTTGGGCTGCAAAATGAGCTGAACTAAGAGCTATGCAGAAGGTCAGGCATTCAGGCAAAGAAAAAGCCAGAAAGAAGGAATGCTGGGGGCAATGGGAAGTGCTGAGAATAACACAGAGAGATCACAGAGGTGAGAGCCAGCAGGGTTTTGTCCTGCCCATTACCTGGGTGGGACAGGATGGGAAGAGATGCCATAAACAAAGGGGAGCAGCTTGGGTGTAAGAGGACTTGCCCCACTAACTCGAGGGCCTGAGCTAGTTCACAGCACCCATGGGAAAAACCCACGTGGCCACGCACACCTGCGATCCCAGACCTGTGGGAGGGGTAGAGACTGCCTGGGCTCGCTGGTCACTCATTCAGACAAAGAAAGGCAGTCGCTTCAGGTTCAGTGAGAGAGTGTCTAAGGAAACAGCGTGCAGGAGCAAAAGAGAAGGACAACCCCCCAAACACACACTCTCTCTCCTCTGGCCTCTGCACAGGTGAGCAAGGGGCACATGCATCAGCACACACATGAGTGCATGTACTGTGCATACATATCCCACACCACACCTCTGACACACACACAAACACAATCCTGAGATATAGACTACAATGGAGCAGGGTTTGCAATTTTGTGTGGCAACGATGGCTTTAACGTGAACTATTCCCCATAGCTCATGTGTTTGAGCCCTTACTTGGTCCCTAGCTTGTGCCACACTGTCTGGGAAGGTGGTGGAACCTTTAAGAAGTGGAGCCTTAGCCAGGCATGGCGATGCATGCCTTTAATCTCCACACTAAGGAGGCAGATCACCGAGAGTTCGAGGCCACCCTGAGACTACAGAGTGAGTTCCAGGTCACCCTGAGCTAGAGTTAGACTCTACCTCATTGGGGGAGGGGGAGGCTTGGGAGAAGTGGAGCTTTGCTGGAGGAAGTGGGGCACTGGGGGGTGGGCCTTCATGGTTTTTTTTTTAATGTTTTATTATTTATTTATTTGACAGAGAAATAGGGAGAGAGAGTGTGAGAATGGGCATGCCAGGGCCTCCAGCCACTGCAAATGAACTCCAGACGTGTGCACCCCCTTCTGCATCTGGCTAACATGGGTCCTGGGGAATCAAACCTGGGTCCTTTGGCCTTGCAGGCAAACACCTTAACAGCTAAGCCATCCCTCCAGCCTGTCCTTCATGTTTTATAGCCCCTCCCTACTTCCTGTTCATTTCTCTCTGCTTCCTAAGTAAGGTTGCAATGTCACCAACTCCTTCCCCATCCTGCTGCCTTGCCTTCTCTGCCCAGGTCTGTATTCCCCAGGGACTGTAAAGCTGAAATAAACCTGCCCTTCCTTAAGCTGCTTCTTGTCAGGTATTTGGTGACAGCAAGAGAAGAGTAACTAATACAAACAAACTCCTAGAACTGATATCTTCATTTTTCCTGAAATTTTCTACAAAACAAAGAAAAAACCCTTTCTTTTTTCTTTATTTATAGCAGGTCCACCTAGCAAGAGACTGCTCTGATGATCACAAAATTCGGGGGTCTGGACCATAGCTTTTTGGACTCAGAAAACCAATGTCTTTTATCTACCCAGAAGAAAACAGACTTTAAAACATTGTCATGATAGTCAAATAGTCTGATGTCTACCTTAAAATTATATATATATGGTATTGCTGCAGATATAGCTCAGTGGTAGAGGGCTTAGCCAGTATTTAACCCATTTTCACATACACAGGCCAAAGCGTTGGTTCATCAAAGTGTTCTTGTTCTGTCATAAAATCTCCCTGGGGAGTTAAAATTTAACCTTGAGCTTGTTTCTATCCAACAACTTGTAACAGATAAAATCCTTCCTCATTTGTCCCAATGGCCTCTTTTTCTAGATTCCACACAGTTCATGTTTACACTTCTGTTGACACATTGCTTGGACACAACATGTAAAAAGATCAACTTAAAGCTTTTCTGTTTTTTAGAGGGGAGTATAGTGTTTTGAGACAGAGTCTCATGTAAAACAAGCTGTCCTTAAACTCCTGGTCCTTCTTCCCCTACCTCCTGAGTGTTGGGATTATAGGCACATAGCATCTTTCCTAGCTATGATCTTATAACTGTCACCCTTCTCTAAGCTTCCTCCAGGTTATCTGAATGAATTGGGAATATTCCTATAAGTTTTCAACAGTACATTTCCTAGAAACTTTTTTTACACTATAAATAATAGTAGTCAGTAATAGCAAATAAGAATTATTATAGATGTTCTATGATGTTTGCTTATTATTAGGTAGGTCTTTTACATCAATTGTTTCATGTTAAATGCTTAAATCACTCTGGGAGATAGTCTTTATGACCCTTGTTATATACTAAAAAAGAAAAAAGAAAAAACTGAATCTTGGAGCAGGCAAGTGACTTGTCATCATGATTTAAAAGCCCATCCTTGATTTCTGCTGGTCTTTGTTGTTTGGGGCCTTTTCTCTCTCCCATTCTTCTCTTTTCTAATTTATCTTTTAAAGCCATGCAACATATAAATATATGCCAATATTACAGAAGTAAGGTATTTTCTAATCCCAGAATTGCCACCCACACATACACAAGCTTTCTACTGAAAATAAAGTATTCAGGGCTGGAGAGATGGCTTAGTGGTTAAGCGCTTGCCTGTGAAGCCTAAGGACCCCGGTTCAAGGCTCAGTTCCCCAGGTCCCACGTTAGCCAGATGCACAAGGGGGCGCACGCGTCTGGAGTTTGTTTGCAGTGGCTGGAAGCCCTGGCACGTCCATTCTCTCTCTCCCTCTATCTGTCTTTCTCTCTGTGTCTGTTGCTCTCAAATAAATAAATTAATTAATTAAAAAAATAAATAAATAAAGTATTCATTAACGGTATATTTTGTATAAGTCCTACCATGTTCTTCCAGACAGAGATACAAGTGTGCACACATACACGTGTGTGCATCTATGGAGGTATAGGGTTCCCAGAATTATATATCTTGTGCCTAACTGCAGTGACTTGAATGTGATGGTTTGAATGTGAATGTATGTCTCCCATAGCCTGAGATATTTTTTGATTAAGCAGCTTGAGTCTCTAGAAGCCTGATGGAGGAGGTGTCACTGGGGGTGGATCTGAAGCCCAGCCCTAAGGTGCATTCAGAGATAGCTTTGAGCTCTAACTGTTGGTGTTTGCTGGCTATCTGGTGGTAATGATTCCCCCTGGATTCTGTGAGCCTGCAACAAACCCTTTCCTCCCATAAGCTGCTTCTGGCTGGGTGTTTGCCCCAACAGTAAAAAGTAACTGAAACAATAACTGTGTTAAATGTTTTCCCACATCACTTTTCACTGATACGTTTGATTCCTTTTTAATAGATCAGTCTAGATACAACTATGTATTTTCCATTGCCTGCTTAATTGGACATCAGAATCAAAGTACTTTAATTGCTATCTAAAAATTTTAATATTATAAATATCTTTTTATTTTCATAGTTTTTGTTGTGACAATTTTCACATCTTTTTTTTTCCATTTGAATTTCACATATTTTTTTCAAGTTCAAAAGAATTGAAGACAAAATCTATTTACATTTCCAGTGGGATTCATAGATGAATTTAGGGAGAAGTGATAATCTTAATACTATTCTGTCTCACTGTCCAAATACATGGAATACACAGTTGATTTTTAATACTTTATTTATACTTATATTTGTATTTTATCTATTTATTTGAAAGATAGAGAGAGAAAATGGTCATGCCTGGGCCTCTAGCCACTACAAACAAACTCCAGAAACATGCCTTACCTTGTGTATCTAGCTAAGTGGGTCCTGGGGAATCAATCCTGGGACCTCTGACTTTTCAGGCAAGCACCTTACCCACTAAGCCATTGCTCCAGCCCTGAAGTACACAGCTCAGCAAAAATGTTTCTTACTAATAATCACACTTGAGTGTAATATATGTGAAGACCACATGGGTAAGGGCATCATGAGAACGTGGAGAGGAAGAGGAGAGAGGTGTATAGCTTTACAAATGACTTCATGGGTCGGATGTCCTGAGTGGCAGAATAAGGAGAGAGTTAACTGAGAACTAACATTCGTCTCTCTGCTTCCTGACTGTGTGCTGACTGCAGCTGGCTGTTTCATGCTGCTGCCGCCACGCTGGGCTGAATCTCCTCAATCTATAAGCCCAAATAAACACACTCTAATTTGCCCTTGTTGCGTTTTTTTTTAAATTTTTTTAAATTTATTTATTTGAGAGCGACAGACACAGAGAAAGACAGATAGAGAGAGAGAGAGAATGGGCATGCCAGGGCTTCCAGCCTCTGCAAACGAACTCCAGACGCATGCGCCCCCTTGTGCATCTGGCTAACGTGGGACCTGGGGAACCGAGCCTCGAACCGGGGTCCTTAGGCTTCACAGGCAAGCGCTTAACCGCTAAGCCATCTCTCCAGCCCCTGTTGCATATTTTTGTCAGAGCAATAAAACAAGTAACTAATACAGTTATCAAGTACCTTGCTAACCTTTTAGTAGATCCACTGATGTATATAACAGACATTCATTAGATAGAAAATATTTCATCATAAAATGTGTTGAGTTTTACATAAGTAAAAATTCAGAAACCCCTCACCACAATAAAAATAATGCCAGCAGACAACAAAAGTTTCTCCATGTCCTTTTATAAATCCAGTTGGGACTGTAGCTCACTGGTATAGAACTTACCTAGCATGCTCAAGGACCAGGGTCCAATCCCCACCTCCACTAGAAAATGACAAACCATTTCTCCTTATCCCTTCCCAAGCTTCAATCACCACATCTGCTTTTCATCACAATAAAGTAGTTGCTTCCATCTAGAATGATATACAGATAGAATCAAACACATGCATTCTTCTTTGTCTGGCTTTTACACTCGGTGCAAGTATTTTAAGATCCAGCCATGTAATTGCATATGTGAATCTTCTACGTTGTTATTGCTAAGTAGTGCTCTATGATATGGATGTGGCAATGTCTTTATCCATTCACCTGTTTCCAGTTGTTTGGTTGGCTTCCAACTTCGGGCTGTTACAAATATGGTTGCTATAAATATTCATGGGCATGTATTTGTGAAGACACACAGAGAAATAGGAGTGAAATGGATGCAGGACTTACGTGATAGACACACGGTTCACCTTTTAAGAATCTACCAACCTGTTTTGTTCCTAAATGGTTGCACCACTTTACCACCAGCAGGAATGAAAATGACAATTCCATTGATTTAATTTCCTTTTATTTTGTATTTTGCTAATAACTTATTTCCACCCATGCATTTTTAATGTGTTCATACAAATATTTTGCAATAATGGGGCACTTTTCTTGTCCTTTCTCATAAGCCTTGTACATGTTCTGGATTTATTTATTTATTTATTTATTTATTTATGAGAGAGTGAGTGAGTATGGGCACACCAGGGCCTCCAGCCACATGTGCCACCTTATGTATCTTCCTTATGTGGGTACTAGAAAATCAAACCTGGGTCCTTTGGATATGCAGGCAAGTCCCTTAACTGCTAAGCCATCTTCTCCAACTCTTTTACATATTTTAAATGCAAGTCCTTTCCTAGATACAGGTTTTGCCAAAAAAAAAAAACTTTTCTGAGTTGGGACATGAACTTAGGACCTTGCACATGCTAGGCAGGCACTCAACTAGCAAGCCACAACCCTAATAGCCACGCATGGATTTCTCTATCAGACTAATTCTAGAGTCACGAAATAAGTTGCAAACATTTCCATTTTCTGTAAAACAATGTTTAGCATTGTAATTCTTTTTGAGGTAATTGGTAGATTCACCAGTAAAGCATGCTAGGCCTTAAGTTTTCTTTCTTTTCTTTCTTTCTTTCTTTTCCTTTAGAGATAGGGTCTCACTGTAGCCCAGTCTGGTCTGGAATTCACTATGTAGTCTCAGGGTGGCCTTGAACTCATGGCAATCCTCCTATCTCTGCTTCCTGAGTGCTGGGATGAAAGGAAGTTTTCTCTTTTATGTGCTAGTCAAGTTACAGACTTCTTTTCAAGTGAACAGTGATAGCTCATACGCTAATGACTTCATCCATTTGAGCTAAGTTATCAACTTCAGGGGACTAAAACTATTTGTTATACTCTCCATTATCCTCTTTCATGTGTATGTGTTTGTGCATGTGTAGACACGTATGTGTGAGAGTGCATGTGTGAGCATGTGCACATGCATGTGGTGCCCCAAAGCCAATATGGCGTATCTTCCTCTCTTGTTATCCACCTTATTTTTTGAGACACAGCCTCACACTGAATCTAGAGCTCACAGATTCAGCTCACTGAGCTAGCCTGCAAAGCTAAGGGATCCTTCATTTCTGCCTCCCTAGGGCTAACAGCATAGGTGTACAGCTCTACACCTGGCTTTTATACAGATGCTGGGGATCCAAACTCAGCTCCTCATGCTTGTATGCCAAGCAATTGACCCACTAAGCCATCTCCCCAGCTCCCCCATTGTCCCCTATAGGAGTAATTGTGATGCCCTTCCTTCCATTCCTACTTCTTTTGCCTTCTCTGTCTTCCTCATCCAGTTAGCTAGAAATTTTCTTTGATTGCATTGATTTTTATATATCATTTTTCTTTTAGATTTCCATTAACTTCCTCTATCTTCACCATTTTCTTCTGTTTATTTTGGGCTCTATTTGATCTTTGTTTCTACTTTCTTAGAGCAAAAGCTGAGGTTACTGAATCAAGGCTTTCCTTTTCCAATATTATCATTTTTAGTGCTATGAAATTTCCTCTAAGAATAGCTATAGCTGCATTTCATAAATTCTGAGGTTTTATTTTCTCTCTCAATTTAAAATATTCTCTAATCTCTCTCCCTCTTTCTCCCTCCCTCTCTCTTGCAAGGTAGGGTCTCACTCTAGCTCAGGCTGACATGGAATTCACTATGTAGTCTCAGACTGGCCTTGAATTTATGGTGATCCTCCTACCTCTGCAGTACTAGGATTAAAGGCATGTGCCACCATGCCCAGCCTCTAATTTCTCTTTTTATGTCCTCTTTAGCCTCTATGTAGCTTGTTATTTAAATTCTAAATGCCAGAGGATTTTCAGATATCTTTTTCCCAGATATCTTTTAAGTTTTGATTTATAATTTAATTTCACAGTGGTAAAAAATAGTTTATATTTTCCTTTGTACTTGTTCTAAACATTCTTAAGAGAGTTATTTGACATATCATGTCATTAAATTTGTAGACTTGTCTGTTTGTCCTTTTGATTCTATAGGATTTTATTTCATATATTTTGAAGACTTGTTTTTAGGTGTCTGCATACTTAAAATAGTGGTCTCCATTTAATGAAATGACTCTGTTATCACTAGGAAATGTACTTCGTTAGCTCTAGTACAATTCTGCAATCAAATCACCCTGGTCTAATGTGAATACTTGTTGTTTTGTGAACATTTTTGTTTCTTTTGCTGACATTTAGCTCCAACTCTTGTTTGTTTTTAGTGTTTGCTTTAGGGTTGAGCAAATCACTTTTCAACATGATACAGTCTTCTGTCTCCAAGCTATAATACATTATTTCAAATATAATATAAGAGCCTAATTTACAGTATATTTCCATTTCTACTCTCTGGGCTTGAGAGAATGGGAGAAAGAGAGAGAGAGAGAAAGAGGGAAGTCTCGAGATTACCTTTCCTTGAACTCCGATCCTTCTACTTCAACCTTCCAGGCATTTGCCATCATGCCCAACTTGGAGAAGTTTCAAAAATGAGAAATAAATTCTTTGCTATTTATCAATGCACTTAAAATTATTTTCTATTTTCCATTTTCTGTGTATAACCAGATTTCCCTTTGATATTGTTTCTCATCTCCCCTGACATTTCATTTAGTACACATCTGTTGATGATTAAGTTTTTAGCTGTTTTACATCTTAAAAGTATTTTTGGGCTGGAAAGATGGCTTAGCGGTTAAGTGCTTCCCTGTGAAGCCTAAGGACCCCGGTTCGAGGCTCAATTCCCCAGGACCCACATTAGCCAGATACACAAGGGGGTGCATGCATCTGGAGTTCATTTGCAGTGGCTGGAGGCCCTGGCACACCCATTCTCTCTCTCTGTTTCTCTCTCTCTCTCTGTTTTTCTCTCTCTCTCTGCCTCTTTCTCTCTCTGTTGCTCTCAAATAAATAAATAAAATTGAGCAAAAATAATTTTTTTAAGTATTTTGCTTTGCTTTCAGGAGACATAGAAATTTAAATTAAATATTTTTTTCAATGCAGCAAAGAGTTTAATGGTACAGCATTTTTTAAATTTAGCACTTAAAATATGCTTCTCCACTTTTCTGCCTTATATTTCCTCCCCCTCAAAAATATCTCATTTTTGTGTCTCTATTTGATTTGATTTTCACCTTTGCAGTGTTTAAGGTGTTCTGTAAATGATTACCTTTGAAAAATTATGAAATATCTTTCTTCATTCTTCATTTTGTTATCTCATTGAGCAACAGGCATTATGAATTTATGGTTTCCCTCCAAATTGGATTTTTCAATGATATTTTCCTATATAATTTTTGTGTCCTTTCCTCTCAGCCTTCTTCAAAGTCTACAAGTCCATTCATGTTCAACTGTTTGAATTCTCCTGAAGTTCATGGAAACTAGTTTTCCCAGTCATTTTTTTTTTCTGTGTTTCATTTTGAGTAGATATTATTGCTGGATCTTTAAGTTCACCAGTTGCTACAATCTGAATGCCATGGGACAACAAAATTCACATATTGAAACCTAATCAACAATGCCACGAGATTAGGAGGTGATCAGCAATAAAATGTTCATGAATCAGATTATTACCATTTTTAAAAAATATCAGCTTCAAGCCAGGGGTAGTGGCACACACCTTTAATCCCAGCTCTCAGGAGGCATAGGTAGGAGGATCACCCTGAGTTTGAGGCCCCCCTGAAACTACATAGTGAATTCTAGGCCAGCCCTGGCTAGAGTGAGACCCTACTTTGAAAAAAATGCAAACAAACAAAAAAATCAGCTTCAGAGGTTGGAGTGATGGCTCAGCAGTTAAGGCACACACTTGTAATGCCTAATGTCCTGGGTTTGATTCCCCAGTACCCACAAAAAGCCAGATGCACAGAGGGTGTACACATCTGGAGTTCATTGAAGCAGCAAGAGGCCCTGGTATGTCTATTCTCTCTCTGTGTTTATCTCTGTAAATACATAATTTTTTTTAAAAAATCAGCTTCAGAAATCTGCCTTACTCCTTTTGCTAGGTTGAGCACCCAATGAGAGAACAACTTCTGTGAGGGAGGGTTCGCATCAGACACTAAGTCTGTTGGTGCCTTGATCAGAACTTCCCAAAAGCCTGAATGGGCTAAAGATATCAGTATTTTCTTCCACAAGATCTAATCATTTTAGCCAAATCATATACAATAGAGTTATAAGCACATTTTGTAGGTTTTTTTTTTTTTTTTTTTGTGTGTGTGTGTGTGTGTGTGTGTGTGTGTGTGTGTGTGTGTGGTTTGTTGTGGAGACAGGATCTCATCCATTCCCGGCTTCCCTTGAACTCTCCATGTAGCTGAGGACCACCTTGTCTTCCACCATCCAAGCGTCAGGAGTTCAGGCGGGCACATGCCACCGTGCCCAGTTTTGTGCCGTTAGTGACAGAACCTGGGAGTCTGCGCATGCTGGGCCAGAGCCCTGACCACAGAGCCGCACCACGGCCTCCCAAATGTTTGAATGTCTGTTTCCCAACTAACTCTCCAGGCTAATATTTTATTTTTTAAGGTTATATTTCTCTAGGTAAGGACTCCTGATCTAGTTCTTATGCGACTGATCAACATACAGTCCTTTCATATTTATTCTGTTAAATTCCTACATATTAATTTTAGCCCAGGATCTTTTTGAACTTTGATCCTATCGAACATTCTTTTGGGGGATTTTTCGTTGGTTTGGTTTGTTTTATTTTCTGAGCCAGGGTCTTGTGTAGCCTAGTCTTGCTTCAAACTTATTATGTCACCAAGGATAGAGTCACTCTCCTACGTCTGTCTCCCAAGTGCTGGGATACAGATGTGAACCACTGTGCCCAGCCAGATTATTCTGTCTATGTAATATTAAATGAATAGTCACCATTGCTAATGATATACCTGGTATTTTTCTACACTCTATGGGGTATACAAGCTCAGTTCATGTTCTCACGGAGCTGTCATTTCAGAGATGGGAACTACACAATAACCAATTAATACACACACTACACAATAACTAATAAACAGATCTGTTTTGTTGGTGGTGGTGGTTTTGCTTTTTTAGTTTTTGTTTCTCAAGGTAGGGTCTGACCTGGCACTCACTATATAGTCTCAGGCTGGCCTCAAACTCACAGCGATCCTCCTACCTCTGCCTTCCGAGTACTGCAGATTGGTTTTTTGTTTGTTTGTTTGTTTGTTTTGTTCCATATATTATCTTGCTTGATTTGGTCTGCTAACCCAAAATACCATAGTCTGGATGGTTTATAAGCAACAGAAACTTTTCATCTCAGAAACCTGGAGGCTAGGAAGTCCAAGCTGGAGGTGCTAGAAGATTTGGTGTATGGTGAACACCTGCTTCCTGATTAATATATGGCTCTCTGTCGACTGCATCTTTGTGTGGTGGATAGGAGGAATGGGAGATTCCTAGGGCCTCGTTTATAGATCGCTAAGCCTATTAATGAGGGCTTCCACCCAGGGTCCCTACCACCTAAAACCATCCCACAGGGTGTGGGATATGATTTCAACCTATGTACTCTGGGAGGACATAAATATTCAGTATACAGCACAGGGTGGTTCATGACCGAAAGCAAACAACACTGAACTCTATAAACGAGTGTTCCCTAGCTTAGGTTTACAGAGAAGTTCTCTGTATGGGTTTTCAGTTGCAAACAACAGAAATGACCCTGCTTAAATTAAACAGAAAAGACATTTCTTGGAAAGGCCTCAGGCGGCTCATAGCATTGCTGCAGAAACCAGCTTTGGAAGGAACCTAAGAGAGGCAATGCACAACCCAGACAGAATCGCATGGTAGCCTGTACATCAGCCAGGCGGCCACACACACTAGCATTGGCATCACTGGGGTGGCACTGTTGTGCTGAACCCCACCAAGAGTGGACGCCCACCAGCCAGCACTTACCGGATGGTCCAAGACACAAGAGCAGCCGTGTAGGTCCAAGGTCAAGAAATGATTGGCTGCTTCAAGTCATGTGCCCATGCCTCAGTCTCCAAGGAGCGAAAGAGAAAACCTGCCTGTCAGGAATTTGCATTCTGGAGGCCAGGGGTGTTTGTTGGCACACAATAAGCAGGGTGGATTTGAAATGGCATTTAAGTAATTAGTGAAGGCAGCTGTATTGATATGTGGAAGAAGCACATCGTAGACCAGAGATCAGGAGAAGCAAAGACGTTGAGACAGAAACAAAGCATGGTGTTTGTGGGCTGGAGAGATTGCTCAGTGGTTAAGGAGCTTGCTGGCAAAGCCGAAGGACCTAGATTCAGTTCCCTGGTACCCACATAAAGCCAGATGCAAAAGGTGGTGCATGCGTCTGAAGTTTGGTTGCAGTGGCTAGAGGCCCTCGTGTGCCTATTTTCTGTCTGTCTCTCTCTGTGTCTCTCTCACCAATAAATAAAATAGAATTATCACTCTTAAAAAAAAGTCAATGCATGGGCTGGAGAGATGGCTTAGCAGTTAAGGCATCTGACTGCAAAGCCAAAGGATCCCGGTTCGATTCTCCAGGAACCACATAAGCCAGATGCACAAAGGGGTGCATGCGTCTGGAGTTCAGCTACAGTGGTTGTATACCCTGGAACTCCCATTCTGTCTCTCTCTCCCTCTTTCTCTCTCTCTCTCTAATAAATAAATAATGTTTAAAAATGCATTTAAAAACAAAATAAGTCAATGCAAAAAACCACATTTTTTTTTAAAGCATGATGTTTTCAAGGGACATTAAGTGCCCAGTGGCTGGAACAAAGTCCACCAAGGGAAGAGGTGACAGAAGTGGTTCAAGAGGTGACAGCAGCGAGCCCTGTAGATCCTTAAAGAAGGAAGGGAGTTCATGTGACTTTTATTGCACAAAGAAACCACTTGAGGGTTGGAGAATTACAGACATGCAAGGGATCTGGCCCTTCCTTAAAATGCTTAAAGGATGGGGATTGGGAAACAGTGCAGTAGTTCCTTAAAGGTACTTGCTTGCAAAGCCTGCCAATCCAAGTTATATCCTCCCCAGCACCCAAACAAAAAGTTGGACATGAAGTGGTGCATGCACCTACAAACCCAAAATGCCTATGAGGGCGGGAGGACGATCCAAGAGAATTTGGAGCTTATGTGCCAACTTGACTGTGTTTGTTCAGCTGCAAGAGGCCCTGCCTCAAAGGAGACGGGAAACAGCACAGACACCTGGGGGTGTCCTCTGAACTCCACACGCACACCATGGCACCCAGATGTCCATCCATATACATACATAAATCGACCAACCCATACATGAATAATGCTTAAAGGATATTCTTTTTTAAAACTATTCTATATACTTATTTATTTGAGAGAGAGAGAGAGAGAGAGAGAGAGAGAGAGGGAAAGAATGGGAGTTCCAGGGCCTCTAGCCACTGCAAACAAACTCCAGACACATGTGCCACCTTGTGCCTCCAGCTTTACCTGGGTACTGGGGAACTGAACCTGGGTCCTTTGCCTTTTCAGGCAAGCGCCTTAACTGCTAAGCCATCTCTCCAGTCCAAGGATAATTTGTTTTCTATGTTTGACTGCAAATATAGCAACATTAAAGAATTTTAAGAAAATGCCCTTCAAAATTCCATTCTATTTACCCTATTTTGTTCTATATATTATCTCCACATTCTGCCTCTGTGCATACCTGTTTTCACATCTACTTTTGCATTTTAAGTCTTTATACTAAGTATTATTCATGGGCTGGAGGGGTAGCTTAGCAGTTAAGGCACTTGCCAGCAAAGCCAAAGGATTTAGGTTCAATTCCCCAGGACCCACATAAGCCATATGCACAAGATGGCACACACATCTGGAGTTCATTTGCAATGGCTTGAGGCCATGGCAGCCCATTTTCTCTCTCTCTTTCAATCTCTCTCTCTCTCTCTTACTCTGTCTCAAATAAACAAATAAATTTTTTTAAAACTTTAAAAACTTAAATATTATTCATTATACCTTGTTCAGCATGGGATAAGGCTGCATTCTAAATTTAACTTCATAAACTTTCTTTAGAATGGACATTTGGAAATGAGATTAGAGTCAGGAGATGTGACATTTTAGTTAAAATGCTGTACATAATGTGAAGGAACTCTCTGGGAGAATTGTGTTGATTTATAATGTTGCCAAAGTCCATTGGAATACCAGTTTCACTACAGCGAAAGAGCTTTTGCTGACTTGGCAGATATCTCATAGCCAAGGTTTCTCACACTTCATTTCTTTGATGACTACTGCTGCCTATTCTTATTGCGGCCTTAAGGAAACAGTGCGGGTAGGTCAGTGAACACACGGGAAGAAGTGAGAGGGGGGACAATGTTTCTGAAGGGCAACCACATCAATAAGTTAACCTCAGACTCCTGGAGCATCTCACAGGTGCCTGTGACCCACCATGACAAGGCACATCCTTGCCCGTGGTTCATATTCATGGCTGCTTCCAAGTAAGCTCCATGCCTCAGGGCCTGAGTCTGCCCTTCCCTGCATGACCAGCTTCTAGGGTCAGGTTACCCATATGGGGGAGACTACCACCATCCTCACAGCTCACAGAGAGTGTGTTAGGGTTTGAGTCTGAAAGATCCCTCAGAGGCTCCTGGACCTGAGTGCTTGGTCCCCAGCAACTACTGGTGACGCACTTTGGGAATCTGTGGGATCGCTTAGGAGGTGAGGCATAGCTAGAGAAAGTAGACACTGAGGGCAGGCTCTCCTTCTTCTTCCTGGTCTGCCAAAATTTGAGAAGTTGCTATCTTGTTCTTGCCCCACTACGGATGAAGCCGCTCCCAATGCCATACCTGTCCTGACATAAGTGACTGTGCCCTAGGAAACCATGTTCCAAAAGACACGTAACTTCCTTCACATTGCTTCTGTGAGATATTTTGTCACAGCAATGAGAAAGGTGACTAAAATAAACATACAAAAATTGGCACAGAAAAGTGGGATTGTGGCTGTGAGAAACCTGGCCATGAGGTTCATAGGCCCCTTTGGGACTAGACTGAAACAGGAACGTGCAAGGGTTCGTAGCTGTAGATGAGCAGTGTGATAGAATTCTATGAGCAGAGTTGTTATACAGCAAATTTCTACAAGCAGAAACAGGCCCTCCTCAGGGCAGGAGGGAGGCTCGCTCAGGAGACTCGGGAGGTCAAGTCTGGTCACACAGCCACTCCCCAAGACTATAGGAGCACTAAAGAACAATCGAGGGGTGACTCTGACTAAGGTTGTACAGCAAGTTTCTCTGAATGGAAACATTCCCTCCTGGGGGAAGGCAGGGGGTTCAGGAGGCTCAGAAGGTCCAAAAGGCAGGAGGGAACGTTGCAAGACTCCTCCCTAAGGTTATGTAAAGGGGCAATAACTGCTTGGGGAGAAACTGTCCCACCATGGGAGCTACATGCAAGTTGTGCAGTGGGCTCTAGAGGTGCTCTGGGGTGGTGGGTTTTTTTTTTTTTGTTTGTTTGTTTGGTGATACAGCTGCCTTTGAGTCACCCATATTCCTGTGAGCAGCCCCTCAACCTGCTCTGTAAGTAACCCGAATAAACTCATTGGTTCACCCAAACTTATTTGGGTGCAATTGTACTTTGGTCTGTTATCTGTGTCCTATCTGGGGTGAATAGACATAAGTTTGCATCTCCCCAGGGAAGAAGTGTCACATGACATTTGGCGCCCGAACAGGGATGTAAAAAAAAGCCTAACAGGCCATTCTGATTGTAGTCTGCAAGACCAGAAATGTGAGCATTAGAGGCTGTGCTCACGATGTTACAGATGGGAGCAGGGATACTATTGGGAATTGGCCTAAAGGTGATTTGTGTCATCTTTTGGCAAAAATAAAATAGAAGATCTAGCCGGGCATAGCGGTGCATGTCTTTAATCCAAGCACTAGGGAGGCAGAGGCAGAGGTAGGAGGTTTGCCCTATGTTCAAGGTCACACTGAAACTACATAGTGAATTCCAGGACAGCCTGGACTAGAAAGAGACTACCTCAAAAAAAAAAAAAAAAAAAAAAAAAAACAAGATTTGGGACTGGAGAGATGGCTTAGCAGTTAATGTACTTCACTTGCCTGCAAAGCCAAAATACCCCAGTTCAACCCCCCAAGATCCATGTAAGCCAGATGCACAAGGTGGCGCATGTGTCAGGTTCATTTTCAGTGGCCGTAGGACCTAGCACACTCATTCTTTCTGCCCCTTTCTTTCTCTCTCTCTTTCTCTCTCTCTGATGAATAAATAATAAATTATTTTTTAAAAAGATCTGGCTACATTTTGCACATAAGCAAAGCTAACTTCAAAAGCAATGTACTAATTTACTTGGCAAGGGAAATGACAAGACAGGATAGTATTCAAACTGTGGCATATTTATTATGCTTTTAAGCAGGTTTATAGTGGGAATGCAGAGAAAAAAGAAAGAAAGCAGAAAGATGGAACAGTTTGGAAGGGAATGGAACCCAGTATAAGTTGAGGACAAAGCCTATTTTTTTTTTTGTTCATTTTTTATTTTATTTATTTGAGAGCGACAGACATAGAGAGAAAGACAGATAGAGGGAGAGAGAGAATGGGCGCGCCAGGGCCTCCAGCCTCTGCAAACGAACTCAAGACGCATGCGCCCCCTTGTGCATCTGGCTAACGTGGGACCTGGGGAACTGAGCCTCGAACCGGGGTCCTTAGGCTTCACAGGCAAGCGCTTAACCACTAAGCCATCTCTCCAGCCCACAAAGCCTATTTAAATGTCTATACTTCACACTGGAATAGTAGGCAAGGTTGCTTTGGGGCAACATGCCACTCACTGAAGGTTCAGGTCACAAAATCGTGAATGCATTTGAAAGGCATGTGTCTGAATGGAATGAAGAAAAGGTGCTCCACTCCAATAGAGCCAACTAAGAAAGTAATAATGTTCCCAAGTTCAGGTAATGTGAGACAAGAACTCAAAGACCACTATAGCCATGATGCACGGGGACCAGGTGACATGTCAAGCCTTCAGCAGAGCGTGGTGTCATCCATGGGGTAGTGGTTTTATAGGCATACGAAATCCAAGTTGTGGAACCATAAAGGCTTACCTCAGGGTTCTGGGCGAGAGCCAAATGAGGTAGGACAGTGCTGAGCAGGGTCAGATATCCTGTATGGACTTCCTGAGCAAGGTGTGCATAAAGCTGCGAAGGTGAAACCTGGGTCATAAATGGAGACTCCCTGCCCCCAGGATGTTGGAGATGCCAGGAACATTGCTGAAGGAAACTTCAGGCCCAAGTGGAGCTGGCCCAAGAGAGAACCGTGGATGCTGTAGGCAGCAGGGTGGGGCTGCCCAAGCTGGCTGGAGCTCATATGACACCACCAGGTGTTGAGTATGGCGCCACAGAAATGTTTGCCCTTCTGGTGTCAGGGTTGCCTAGGTCTGATGTTTCCTTGCTGTCTCTCTTGTGGAATGGGAATGTTTACTTGGTGAATATAACTTTTTTAAAAAAAAAATTTATAGGGATTCATGGTTAAAAGTTAGCCTTGAGTCTGGAAGAAACTTTGGACTTTGGATTTTTGAACAGTGCTGGGACTGTTAAAATCATGGGAACTCTTGAGGAAGGATTGAATGGTCTTTTCAAGAAGAGACGGCCATGAGTCTATGGGAGCCGGGAGTGGGATGTTCTGGTTTCAGTGTGAAATGTCTCCCCACAGGCTCCTGTGTTTACACATCTGAAACTGACGGTCACTGTCAGCTGTTGCTGTCTTGGGAAGTGATAGAACCTTCTGGGGCCCAGCTAGAGAAGTAGGTCACTGGGGGTTGGTCTTTGGGGTCTATCATGCCTGGCTGCATTGGGTGCGTGTTCTGTTTCCTGCTCTGTCAAGAAGTAAGGCGGTTTCTCCACACGCTCCCGCCTCCGTGGAGCTGTCCTGATAACACTACCCTGCCATGGATCTAGAGCCTCTGACGTCGTGAGCCAAAGTAGGCTCACCTGCCGTAAATGGCCTCTGTTAAGCATTTTGTCACAGCAATAAGAAAAGTAACTAATACAGCATTCTTCCTAGTTAACCAATTTTCTTTCTTTTTAAAAACTATTTTACTTTTATTTATTTATTTGACAGAGAGAAAGAGGGAGGAAAGGAAGGAGGGAGAGAGAGAATAGGCGTGCCAGGGCCTCCAGTCACTGCAGATGAACTCCAGACGCGTGCACCCCCTCATGCATCTGCCTAACGTGGGTCCTGGGGAATGGAACCTGGGTTCTTTGGCTTTGCAGATAAGTACCTTAACCATTAAGCCATTCCTACAGCCCAATTTTCTTTTATACTTTAAGACTTAGTACGTTTTATTTCGGTTCCTATGTCATTTATTTTTTATTATTTTATTTTATTTATCAAGTGGAAACTTGTATGGACACGTCATGTACACAAAGTTGGTACCATCATTTCCCTCTCTCTTGCCCCCATTCTACTTAGGACCCTCCTCAGTGGGGTTGCTGGTATTCACTCTGGGGTTGTGGGTTATGAGTTATGGTAGCAGCAATCAGTTATTGGAGGACAAGGCCTCTGGTCATGACATACTAGCCTGTGGCTCTAACAATCTTTACATCCCCTCTTCTACAAAATTCCTTGAACCTTGGTGGGTGACTTTGAAGTCTACTTCAGTGATGAGCTCTCAGGAGCCTTTGGATCTCTGCTTTGGTAAGTGTTAAATATCCTCAGCATCTGTCTTCTTCACCCTGGTGCTGGTTGTCAGGCTCACCATGGAAGCAGCACCCTTGCTCATCTCCTCAAGTCCTCTGGGGTTTCCCCTGGTCCCTGGCTGAAGTGCAAGGGGTGGTTTGTCTCCTGCGGTCTCTCTAACTTCTGAAGCATGGTAAGGAGGCCCCCATGTTGACTGGAAGTCTGCCATTTTCTCAGTTTTACCAAGAGATTAATTCACTAATTCATTCACTCGACACCTGAATCGACTTACCCTTAGCCAACAGATGGTACGGTGAGACTGGGAAGACATTACCAAAGGGGCATTTGTAAAAGTGGGCAGAAGTTAGGGTAATACAGCAGCCAGAGGCTAACCACAAACAGTAGCTCTCACCACCTAAGGTTACAGGGGCCCCCAAGAAGGCAGCTTGAAGGAGAGGGTACTGACAGGGCACCTAGTGGAAGTGGAGGCAGGCTGTGCAGGGCAACCCAGCAGTGGTCACCAGGATGCATAACTCCCAGAGCTCATTCTCTTCCTGCCCCACCTCCTGGCACACCTCACATTTGCTGGCTCCAGTCCCAGGCTGTGGGGCAACAGAGCCTCTCAATGGATTGAGGTGTCAGGGGTAAGAAGAAGTCCCCCAAGTGGATAAGATTCTGGAGGATGAACAGTAGCCTCACATATCCTGAGCTCATGATGGCTGACATGCACAGGAATAAGGGCCATGATGGGATCCTTACTTACTGATTTTTTGCGTGAATGTGGTGGTGGCGGTGGTGGTATGTGTGGAGGTGAGAGCAAAAATTTCGGGCTGGAAAGATGGCTTAGCGGTTAAGCGCTTGCCTGTGAAGCCTAAGGACCCCGGTTCAAGGCTCGGTTCCCCAGGTCCCATGTTAGCCAGATGCACAAGGGGGCGCACTCGTCTGGAGTTCGTTTGCAGAGCCTGGAAGCCCTGGCGTGCCCATTCTCTCTCTCTCCCTCTACCTGTCTTTCTCTCTGTGTCTGTCGCTCTCAAATAAATAAATTAAAAATTAAAAAAAAAAATTTCAGGTGTTGGTCCTCCCCTCCCACCTCTTTGGAGGCAGGATTTCTTTGTTGCTCATCTCTGTGTTCACCAGGCTAGCTGGCCCAGTTCTCCCATCTCTGCCTCCCATCTTGCTTTAAGCGTGCTGGGATGACAGCCACATACTACCATGTGTGGCTTTTACGTGGGCGCTAGCCATCTGGACTCAGATACTCCTGCTTGCACGGTGGTTTATGCACTGGATCACGACCCAGCACATGGGGATGGGACTCTTGCTGGTCTCAAGGCAAGGATGCTGAATAGGCTGTCAGTGTCTGGAGGGATAAAGACCAAAGGTTTTCGGGCAGTATGGGAAACTCTGCTGTGGTGAGGGCATGCAGGGGAAAGGACTGAAATTTCCTCGGCACAGAAGCTCTGATGGTGGAGGCATGGAGGGCACAAGGTATTTCCACTCATTATTTTGCTAAATCCCCCACCCCCTACATCATGATCCACTGTCCCCAGATGGAGAATGTACAAGTCATTCATTAGAAATTCACATGTGTTGTGCCTTACCGGGTTCTAGGTTCTGAAGAGGTCAAGAAGCCAGTGATGGCTGTTCCTTCCAGAAGCTTCCAATGTGGTGAAATCAGTACCCAAGCATATAATTAGATCTAAATCAGCAGCGAGAGAACTTCACAGAAGCGATCATGGGAGCACCCCAGAGGAGCTGCACCTCCCTTCCACCGTCAGAATGCTCTGCTGGAAACTTCCCTTAAGGAGAGAGACCCTCAGTCAGGGGAGACCCCTTAAACTTCTCAAACCCTCACCGTTCCACGGGCACTTTTGAGAAAACATTTTGTGAACATGTGGGCTTCCTTCCTTTTGAGCTACTGTTCCTCTTCAGGTGTTTTGTTTTGTTTTTTTCTTGTAATTTTGATCCCATTTTTTGTACCTATTATAAAAATTCCTCTGTCATGTTTGACTAAAATCTTTCCCCACAACCCAATATTTTTTTTCCTTTTTAATGTTAGTGATATTATTTTGCATTGTTCAGATATTATATTTTTTGCTAATTCAAGCCTATCATTTTTCTAGTAGTTTATGTTTAAATTAAGTTTTTTAAATTTTTTGTTACTTTTTATTTATTTATTTGAGAGTGACAGAGAGAGAGAAGAAAAAGCAGATATATAGAGAGAATGGGTGTGCCAGGGCTTCCAGCCACTGCAAATGAACTCCAGACACATGTGCCCCCTTGTGCATCTGGCTAAAGTGGGTCCTGGGAATTTGAGCCTCGAACCGGGGTCCTTAGGCTTCACAGGCAAACATTTAACCACTAAGCCATACCTCTAAGCCATCTCTCCAGCCCTAAATTAAGTTTTTTAAAAACTGAGAACACTATCATTTTCATAGATCTACAAATATTTTATTTGAGTCTATACTAGGCATTCCTATAATTTGAATTTTTTATTTTGTTTGTTTTTCAATGTAGGGTCTTGCTTTAGCCCAGGCTGACCTAGAATTTACTATGTAGTCACAGGCTGGCCTCAAACTCTTACCTACCACTGCCTCCCAAGTGCTGGGATTAAAGGTGTGTGCCCTGCAAATTTTGAATTTTAAAATACTTTAAAACAATTTGAGAATGAAGTTGCAATCTATTTACCAAGGAGCATAAATTAATTCTCATCCAAACATTAGAAGGTTTTCTAGACTGCCCAACTTATTGATAAAACTTGGGAACAATAGAACCAAGTTTACCATCCAAACTACTAGAAGCTTTCTTTAATCCACTTACATTAATCCACTAGTCAGTATTCTTGGTGAGTTCCCTATGCATCAATGTTTTTTAAAATATATTTTTATTTCTTTCATTTATTTGAGAGAAAGAGACAGAGAGAGAGAGAGAGAAAGGCAGATAGAATGGGCACACTAGAGCCTCTAGCCACCACAAACGAACTACAAATACATGTGCCACCTTGTACATCTGGTTTGTGTGGGTACTGGGGAATTGAACCTGGGTCCTTTGGCTCTGCAGGCCGGCGCCTTAACTACTAAGCCATCATTCCAGCCCTGCATCAACATTTTATTACATGTGCCTCCCATGGTACTCATTCCTTCTATAGATGGTAAACACCATGAAGGCAGGATAGTGTGTCCATTGTGACTATCAACAGGGTGCTTTTCACATTATTTATTGGTACCATAAACAGTGAAGAAAAAGGAGAGCAAGAGAAGAGAGGGAGGGAGAGAGGGACGGGAAGCAACTGAGAATCTACCCACTACTTTGTTACTCATCTCCATCAAAGTCCACAAGGATAACTTGAAAGACTCTCAAATGCGACTTAAGCCCCCTGGCTTACATGACTTCCTTGATCCACTAGTCTAGAATCCTTATCAAAAGAGAAAATTATGTTAGGTTCAGTGCTTGCCCCAGTGGACCTCACACTGACTCGCCCGTCCGAGTGCATGCTCTCAAAACATCTGCTGAGTAATCTTTTTCTAGAACCTTGTCTGAAATCCTCAGGAACCTCTCTCTCGTTTCCAGAATCCAGTCACACTGTGTCCTTACCCACTTTGAAAGTGAGGACATAGACCATGCCTTACTTGACTCAGTATCTGCTTTGCTGGTGCATTTTTCATGTGTAAATGACTGAAGGAAAGATAACTGATTATTACCTGTGTTTGAATGGATGTCCCCCAATAGACTCAAATGTTTAATTATAGCTTGCAACTTGGATTTCCAAGCCACATGGCTGGCAGAGGTGTCACTGTGGGTGGATCCTGTGTCCAGCCCAGAGGTGTTACTGGGAGTCATCTCTTTTCAGCCAAAAGATCTGAAGAGCACTGGAGTTCTGCCTGAGGCTCCAGGAGAGTGCTTCCTTGTGGTGCTTGTGGTGGTTTTTCTCTGTGTGGATTGGGTAAAGGGGGCCGGCTTCTTCCGCCACTGTGGAACTTCCCCTGGATCTGCAAGCCTGAAATAAATGTCATTCCTCCCATAAACTGTGCCTGGTTTGGAGGTTCATCTCAGCAGTGTGGAAGCTGACTAAAACATTACCCAACAAAATTATCAGAACAGGAGCTGGAGAGGTGGCTTAGTGGTTAAGCTGCTTGCCAGTGAAGCCTAAGCACCTAGGTTCAATTCCCCAATGCCCAGTAGCCACACCAGCCAGATGCACAAGGTGTCACACGCATCTGGAGTTTGTTTGCAGTGGCTAGAGGCCGTGGCATACCCATTCTCTGTCTCTACCTGCCTCTCTCTCTCTCTCTATTAATAAATGAAAAGTTTTTTTTAAAAAAAAACCTGAGCTGGAGGCAGTGGTGTATACCTATAATCCCAGCACTTGGAAGGCAGAGTAGAAGGATTGCGATGAGTTCAAGGCCACCCTGAAACTACATAGTGAATTCCAAGTCAGCCTGAGCTAGTGTGAGACCCTGTCTCGAAAAACAAAAAGCAAAAAAATAACAAGCAAACAAACAAACAAAAACCTAAGTATGGTAGCTCCTGCTAATAATCCTAACACTGGAGAGAGAGAGAAAGATAAGTGGATCCCCAGGGTTCAGTGGCCAGTCAATCTAGCCAACATGGTGAGCTCTAGGCCAAAGACAGAGGATGTCGTCTGACCCTCACATGTATGCACATATACACGTACATGTGCATGTGCACCCATACATACATGAACAGACACATACATGTCCAATGACCTCACATATTAGAAGAGATTCACAGAGGAAGAAAAACGATAAGATAGTCCTATCTCATGTGAAGGTGGCTCTGACATCTAGGGAAATGCAGCCTGGTCAGTGTGACAATTCCCAAGCTTAGGTCCTTTGAGCAAGACAGTGGCTTAGCTGGGAAAGGTTTGCAGATATAACATCAATCTTCATTTGCTTTGTTTGAAAGGCCTCTATTTTCTTGGATCAAAACCAAACACCAATTTCACAATTTCTTCTTAAACCTGACTATGTGTGCAAGGGTCTGTGTTGAATAACCAGACTTTAAGTATGCAGGAAGAATATTTTTAAAATAAAATAAATTGCATTACTGAGTATCTGCCTTTGGCTGTTTAACTTAATCCTTTAAAGTTATTGCCCGTGGACAGTGTGTTTGGCACCATTTGGCGTCAAGCAGAATAAAGCTGGTCTTACTGAAGGTCAGATTAAAGGTCCCCCAGTTTAATGAAGCATCAATATTAAATTGGAACAAGTAAGTTTGTATTCAGAAAATCTGATAAGCAACTCTCAGCCCAGGAAAGGAATGACTGCAGCATCACTAAGGCTTCATTCTGCAATGATGTACTCACCCAAGGCCATCACACCCCTCTGTTGGCCTGAATTCTCGAGAGTTCAGGTGAAGAGCGTGTATCAGAGTGAGCCCCCAATCTCAGTCCTTGAAAAGGGGATCACGACAACCCCACTTCCTTGACTCCACACTTCTCTGCCAGCCTCTCGCTCCTTCACTGTGGTCTATCTTGGGACCATCAGGTTCAAAGTCATTGCTCACGTCAACCCAAGAAAAATCTCAGGATGGTCAGATCTCCCTCCACCTATTGCAGGTCTTATCCACACAGTGTTGTTGTTGTTGTTTTTTTTAATTAATTAATTATGACAGAGAGAAATAGGCAGAGAGAGAGAGAGAGAGAGAGAAAGAGAGAGAATGGGTGCACCAGAGCCTCCAGCCACTGCAAGCGAACTCCAGATGCAGGTGCCGGCTTGTGCATCTGGCTTTATGTGGGTACTGGAGAATCGAACCTGGATCCTTTGGCTTTACCAGCAAGCACCTTGACTAAGCCATCTCTCCAGTCCCAGACCGTGTTTTATATTGCTTTCTCTCACCTCCATCTCTCATCACTCCTTGTCTCCCAAAACATTTTCCCAGCAACCTCTGAAATTCAAGGTCAGTCATTATCGGAGAAACCTGCCGTAAACATGGCAAATTATTTTCTGTAATGGACCAAAGAGTCAATATTTTAGGCTTTGGGAGACATATGAGCTGTCCCTTTTCTCCCAGTTGCACAAAAGAAGCTGCTGATCGCGAGTTCATTAGTGGACATGCCTGACCGCCGCACCTTTAGGTGTTCGCTCTACCCCCCTACCCTGAGAGAGCCCCCAGAGAGGACATACCGCCTCACTCAGCAGTCTGGCTATCCCCTGTAGAACCCACACTATGGCCCTGGCCAGGCTGTAGGTGACACTCAACTCAAGTGGATAGGAGAATGGAGGAGAGATGAAGGCACCAGTGAGGAAAGAGACAAAGAAATAAATATGTGGACAGTAAAAAAATTAATTAATGAACACGGCTACTGCCCACAAAACCCTTTACAAAAACAGATGGTCCACAGACTAGTTTGCCAATACCTGACTCAACCTCTTCTGAAAGCATTCCTTGACTATTTTTTATGACCAATATCTAGCTCTCCCCAAAGTCATGTCTTCCCCTTTGAATCCCATAACCTCTATTTGCAGTCATTCCCTGGCATACACACTTGATCGTCCTGCTTTGGCAATACCAAAACCTCCGACAAATGCCACCTGGGCCTTCTAGCTGTCTGTTCCTCATCTATTGGATGACTCTTAGCGTGCGCGTGTCCCATTTGGTGGCCCTCACTGATGGTGTGGTACCTGTTTCTCTTTAGCCCTCGGAGCCAAAGGTGCAATAGATGTTCTCCAGCTCCTGCATTGCTGCTCAGCCCAAGCTCCTCCACACTCTTTTCTCCCTAAAGAACCCACCCTGAGGTGTGGAAATGGCACAATTGGGGAAGTGCTTGTTGCACAAACATGTGGACCTAAGTTTGGATCACCGAGACCCACATAAAAGCCAGACACAGGGACAACACTCCCAGGGCTGGGGAGGAGGAGCCAACAGGATCCCCGGAGATGCCGACTAGTCTAACCCAATCAGCAAACTTGATGGGAACAAGTGAGATGTGAGAGACCCTGTTGCCCCCCAACACACACCCATGCACCCTTGTACAGCCCAGCCTAGGGTTGTAGAGATGGCTTAGCGGTTAAGTGAAGTTCCTGTGCAAGTCTGAAGGCCTGAGGGGACCTGAGACTGCCCCAGTTCAAATCCCCAGGTCCCACATGACACGGCTGGGTGTAGACATGCCTGCACCCTAGTCCCACAGGGGAGTAGAGCCCTGAGAACTGTGGGGGGCCAGCAAGCTGCAGAAGTAGCACCAAGAGATTTCAGCTCCCAACAAGACCAGGCAGAAGAACGGTGGCTCGGGAAACCCACCGTTCCATTCCAGCCCCCACCGAGGAGCGACCCCCGCTGCGGGCGAGTGTCTGGGCCCAGCACAAGGGCACACACACACCTCATCACGCACGCAAACATGCATGCACACAAAACAAAATCAAAGGCTACCATCCCTAGTTTCAGCCATGAGCCCTCACTTCCTAAAGATTTTAGCAAGCAATTTGTTACCACTCGCTTCACAATTAGTCCTGTTATGATCCGTGTTGTTTCAAAATTTTAACAAGCAGATATTCTGTCCAACACCATGACCTGGATGTCCCTTAATCCCTTTTTCAAAACACTTTTTTTATTATCAACTTCTATACTTACAAACAATAAACCATGATAATACCCTCCCTCCCCCACTTTCCCCTTTACAACTCTGCTCTTGATCATATCCCCTCTCTCTCTCTGTTAGTCTCTCTTTTATTTTGATGTCATCATCTTTTTCTCCTGTTATGAGGGACTTGTGAAGATATTGCTAGGCACTGCAAGGTCATGGATGTCAAGGCCAATTTCTGTCTGGACAGTTGCATTGTAAGGAGTGGTACCCTTCCTTTGGCTCTTACATTCTTTCCTCCACCTCTTCTGCAATGGACCCTGAGCCTTGGAGGGTGTGATAAGAGATGTTTCAGTGCTGGACACTCCTCTGTCACTTCTCAGCCCTATGTTGCTTTTTGGGTCATCCCAGTGGTCACCACCATTTGAAAAGAGAAGCTTCTCTACCTAAAAGTGAGAGTAGCATTAACAAATGAATATGAACATTAAGTGTAATTCTTCCAGGGTAGCTTAGTGAGCATAATACATGCATTTAGCCAGACAAGAGCAGGCTTTATACCCCTAGGGTTCATACTTCCCCTACCATAGGCCTTTGATTTGGTTTTCAGTAGTAGGCATGTTTTCGCTCCTATAGAGCAGGTCTCCAATCCAATTAGAGAGCAGTCGGTTTCCCCCAGAGCAGACATGACACTCACCCATTTGGTCCTTTGGCCTATCTGGCCAAACTTGAGGTTTCCAGGGTCCACTGTTTTCACCACTGATGACTCCTGTCTCCCATAGGGCTGCATGCAATGCAGATTTTTTCCAGCTTTCAGTTGGCTGATCTAGAGAGAGAAAGTTTCCAGCTCAGCACCAGCTTGATTTCTCAGTGGCCTTGCTGCCCAGGCATGGGAAGTCTTCATCAGTAGGGCCATACCATCTGTCACTCATGGGAAACCAAGGGCCTTGGCAATAACCTATAATGTTTTGGAGGCAACAGGGACCTCCTTGGTCAACAACTCACTGGAAAATATCCCATCCTTGGCACTGAAAATTTTCTAGTAGCAATCGATGGCTTCTGGATGTGCCATTATCCAAAGAAGTAGGCTTTCATATGTCTTTTTCAGAAAATCTCTAGCCCACCCACCCCTCCTTTTTTTAAAAAAATTTTTGTTTTTCAAGGTAGGGTCTCACTCTAGCCCAGGCTGACCTGGAATTCATTATGTAGTCTCAGGGTGGCCTCGAACTCACGGCGATCCTCCTACCTCTGCCTCCTGAGTGCTGGGATTAAAGGTGTGTGCCACCACACCCGGCTCTAGCCCCTATTTTTATTTTTTATATAAGTTACAGATGTACATCTTTTTTTATTTGTTTTGGTTTTTGGTTTTTTGAAGTAGGGTCTCACTCTAGCCCAGGCTGACCTAGAATTCATTCTGTATTCTCAGGGTGGCCTCGCACTCATGAGGAGAGAGCCCTGGTCTTCGTCTGAATGACATGTCAAGAAGCTTTATACTTTGTGTGGGTGCAGGACACTAGGCTTCTCGAAATGGGGGTCTGGTTTCATGAAATTAAATGTGGAGCCCGAAGCAAACCAATCTCCAACACTGGTCTGCCTTCTCTGAGCTAACAATGGCTGGTGACAGGAAGTGACAAGGAACGTCTATATGCCTCAGCTTCCTCCGTGAAAATGTCTTGCTGGGACTATGGGATTGATGGGGGAAGGTCTCCAGGGGTCTTGGAATGTTGTTTCTCTGACTAGAACAGTTTTTTCACCCTTCGATCCCTTATAGTAGGTAGGAACACAGAGTTGGATTTGGAATGTGTCTTATAGAACCAGCCACTTCGCCACTTTAAAAAATATATTTTATTTATTTATTTGACAGACAAAGAGGGAGGAAAGGGAGAGAGAGAGAGAGAATGGGCACGCCAGGGCCTCCAGCCACTGCAAGCAAACTCCAGATGCGTGTGCCCCTTTGTGCAGCTGGCTAACATGGGTCCTGGGGAATTAAACCTGGGTCCTTTGGCTTTGCAGGCAAACTCCTTGTTGCAGTCCGGTTCGCATTGCTGGTAGAAATCACCCAACCAAGAGTAGCTTCTGGGAAAAAGAGGTTTATTTTGGCTTACAGGCTCGAGGGGAAGCTTCACGATGGCAGGGGAAAACGATGGCATGAGCAGAGGGTGGACATCACCCCCTGGCCAACATAAGGTGGACCACAGCAACAGGAGGGTGTGCCAAACACTGGCAAGGGGAAACTGGCTTTAATACCCATAAGCCCGCCCCCAACAATACACTCCCTCCAGGAGGCATTAATTCCCAAATATCCATCAGCTGGGAACCTAGCATTCAGAACACCTAAGTTTATGGGGGACACCTGAATCAAACCACCACACTCCTTAACCGCTAAGCCACCCCGTCAGCCCCCAGTTTTTTTTATGGAAAAGGTTTCTGCCAGTCCAAGGTCACATGGCCAATTAGCAACACTTTTGAATTGTTTTCATTGTATATGTTTATTGTGCAGAGCACTGCATTCCATAAGCCCTTTTCAAGCAAGTGAACACGTGTGCTGAGTGTACGCCCCCACGCCCCGTGCCTTTCCTCCTCCTCTCACGTTAGCCCCTGTGTTTCTCTTTGAATTCACTTTGAAAATTTGAAAATTCACTTTGAATTTTCATGTCATATCTACATCTGTGATTTTTTTATGTTTCTATACACCATCTAGGGACCACATATGAGAGAAAAAAAATATATATATATATACATATATATGTGTATGTATGTGTGTGACTTTCTTTTTTAAATATATTTTTATTTAATTAGGAGAGGGTATGAGTGTGCCAGAGCCTCTTGAAGTTGCAAATGAACTCCAAATGGATGCACCACTTTGTATATCTGGCTTTGCATGGGTACTAGGGTATTGAACCTCTGGCCAGCAGACTCTGCAAGCAGCTGCCTTTAATCATTGAGTCATCTCCCCAGTTCAATATCTGTCTTTCTGAGACCGGCTTAATGCACTAAATGTAACTATCTCCACTTGCATCCATCTTCCTGCAAATAACTTAATTTTGTTCTCCTTTATGACTAAAAAATATTCCCTTATGCATTTTATTTCGTCTATGTATGTATGTGTATTTATTCCTGTTCCATTTATTCACTCCTATAATTTTGGCCACCATAGCTTAGCTATTGTCAATAGTGCTGCCATGAACAATGGTGGACAAGCAGCTCTGTGGTGTGTTAATTAGCAATGCCTTCTAGAACAGAAGCCGAGCCTCCCAACTCCAGACTCCAAGCCCTTCCCACCAGCTTGCTGCTCATGTGTTGGCTCCTAATCTCTCAATGTCCCTCCTCTGTAGTGACACGTCCAACTCACTTCTTATGGACACTTTGATTCTCCTAGGGCCTTATGACAAGCATTCTTTCCAAGGCCCTGTGGCTGGTAGGTGTTTCAACAGTCCCCACGCAGACCCCTCGTGTGCACCGCAGTCGCTGACATTCATTGTTCAAGGACTCCCATTGTCCTGAATAGTTTCGGATCTGCAGCTCCACCCTGGAGCAGAACTGCACTTATCAGGGCTTCATCTGACAGTGGCTCCGATTTGTTGCTTTGCCCCCAAGTTGGAAAAACGAGATAAACTTGGCAGAATTTCAGACTGCATTCCAGGGCCAAGTACTTAAAGATGCTCTTGATTGGACAACATTTGAAAATACCTCCCCCCACCCATGTGGAAATCTAGGCCCACAGCCTAGCCACAAGCACCCATCACTCCCGTTTCCTGCGTCACAGCCCCCTCTGGCCTCTGGCCCTTCTGGCTCAAGGTGACAGTCTCTTGGACCTTGTCCAAGTTGTTCTGAATCGAGTTGTTTTGGTGGGACAACAGTCAGAACAATGAAAGGAGGAATAAGGCAGTCCCATCCCCCAAGGAACTAATCACAGGTCTCTCAGGACACCAATAAACTAAGACCCCCCCCCTTGCCCTTTTGTTAAACCATTTTATGACCCTGAGATTGGCTGGCCCAGTGAAAGGTGTTCACACACAGCACACACATCTCCATGAGTGTGGGGATGAGTTACGCCCATGAAATCATCTCCACCCTCCAGGCCCTGAACACAGCCACCCCTCCCAGCTTCCCCCAAGCTCTTTAGTGTGTTTATTTTTGTTGGGATACTTGATTTGGTAAGAACATTCAAACAAAGAGTTTGTTCCTCTCTCTCCCTCTCTCTCTCTGCAAAATTGAAGGACCCAACTACTGTATTGCATGCTATCGACACTGTATTCTACAAGCAGGAGTTACAAAGACCCCTGGATGACTCAAACTGGCTCCAGAAACAGCATAAAACTTGTTGAAGGCTATTAGCATACCTCAAGAATGACTGTGTCAACTTAAAAGAGGGTTCTTAATAGCAGCTATGATGATAACTAACACTTAACTACGAACTGACTCTTAATGTGTATTATATTTAATCCTCACAGCTCTCTGAGATAGGCACCATTGTGGGTGAGAGCCTAGAACACCGAGAAATTAGATTGCTGCCAGTCACACAGCTAGCGCAGTGGCGGGATGAGATTTGAACCAGGGACATTCTAGCCCTGGTCTTCGTGGTCAATCGCCGCATGCCCCGCCTCTCGGGAAGCCACGGTTAGCAGATTCAGCATGTGCCCTTGGTAGTGCCAGGTGAGGGCTTGGGGCCAGTGTTTCCCTCTAAACAATCAGTGAAGCTATTCCCTAAAGCTATCACAAGAGCGACATTTTCAAGTCAGAGTCTCACTATATAGTGATCTCCTTGCCTGTGCCTCCTGAGTTCTGGAATTATCAACATGTGCCACCATACCCAGATAGAACACTATATTTTTCCTTTACAGTGTGTGTGCTCACGTGTGTAGGCGTGGGCCCATGCTCATTTTGCTGAATCTTCCCTTTTAACTCTACCTTACTGGGCTGGAGAGATGGCTTAGCTGTTAAGGCGCTCGCCTGCAAAGCCTAAAGACCCAGATTTGATTCCCCAGTACCAACAAAAGCCAGATACACAAGGTTGCACGTGTACACAAGATGGTGCGTGCATCCGGAGTTCAATTGCAGTGGCTGGAGGCCCTGACACACGCATGCACACACACACACACTCTCTCTCTCATTGAAAAAAAAAAAAAAACATTAACTCTCCCTCTGTCTTTCTCTCTGTGTCTGTCGCTCTCAAATAAATAAATTTTAAAAAAATCATTTATTTATTTACAAGGCAAAAATAGGGAGAGAGAAAGAGAGCGAGAGAGAATGGGCACACCAGGGTCTCTAGACACCGCAAGCATGTGCTACTTTGAGCATCTGGCTTTATGTGAAGAATCAAACCTGAGTCCTTGGGCTTTTCAGCAAGCGCCTTAACTATAGAGAAATCTCTCCAGCCCTCCACTTTTTTTTTTTCTTTTTTTTTTTTTTTGGTAAGAGGATCTCTCACTGAACTTAAAGCTCACCAATTTACCTATGACTAGCTAGTCAGCAAGTGCTAAGGATCCTCCTATCTCCAAGGGCCAATGCCAGCATTCCAGGCATATGTCACCAAGAGCAAATGTCACATGGCTATTGAGTGAGGATTTGAACTCGAATCCTCATGCTTGTGCAGCAAGCACTTTTTCCACTAATCCATCTCCCCATCCCCCATACATGTGATCTTTTACAGCTACTATATGTAGGAAGCTCTTTCGTACATGAGGAAGCTGAAGCACATGGGACCTGCCTAACACATAATCATGCATCACCTCGGCAGACCAGCTGGGCGCCACACACACACTGCTGATCTCCTTAGCCTCATGGTCATCCTCTTCCTCCCCATCCCTGAAGCCTCGACTTTGGCTTCCTGCTCTGCCACAGACACCCAAAGTGTGTTCAGAATGCACTGGTAGATATTTCTGGATCAAGCACCAATGACTTCCTGCCCTGTTACCTAGTCTGTGGCTAGATCAGCAAGGCTAAAACATGTATCAACACTAGCAAGTGTTTTCAAAACACCTTTTTCTCTTCTGCTCTGTCTCTCGTGGAGACTGAGATGGTGCCAAGGTTGAGGAGGGAGCGGGCATGACTCATGAACAGCCTGCCAGGCAGGCCGCTCTGTGAAAATTCACATGCCAGCACACAGCGCCACACACAGAGCTGAGGATGAACCCCCAGAGGTGCCAGTATTGGTGTCCTCACTCAGGTGTCTGGTTTCACTCCTGCAAAAACGTCTCTATGCCATCGCAGATACCATCTGCACCTCCTCAGAAAGAGACTCTATGAAGGGTTAGTTCCTCTCACATTTGGCAAATAAGTAAGCAGTGTTTTCTTTTTTTTTAAATTTTTTATTTATTTACTTGAGAGCGGCAGACATAGAGAGAAAGACAGATAGAGGGAGAGAGAGAGAATGGGCGCGCCAGGGCTTCCAGCCTCTGCAAACGAACTCCAGACGCGTGCGCCCCCTTGTGCATCTGGCTAACGTGGGACCTGGGGAACCGAGCCTCGAACCGGGGTCCTTAGGCTTCACAGGCAAGCGCTTAACCGCTAAGCCATCTCTCCAGCCCAGCAGTGTTTTTTTAATGGTTGTCTTATCTTTTCAAATATTGAGGGGAGGGAGAGGTAAGTGAGTCATTATGAACACACCCACAATATTAACTTAGCAACAATGAGTTCTGCTTTTTATTTTTATTTATTTATTTTGGTGTTTTGAGGTAGGGTCTCACTCTAGCTCAGGCTGACCTGGAATTCATTAGGTCTCAGGGTGGCCTTGAACTCACGGTGATCCTCTTACCTCTGCCTCATGAGTGCTGGGATTAAAGGTGTGCACCATCACGCCTGGCTCTTAAATGCAGTACTGGGAATGAAACCCATCACCTTGCACATGGTAAGCAAGCTCTCTATAACCATGCTACATCTCCAGCCCAGCAAGTTCTTATCCTCAAAGACTTCAGTGCCTGGGGCTGGGGAGATGGTTCAATGGATAAAATACTTGTGGCACAAGCATAAGGACCAGAGTTCAGATCCCCCAGCACCCACGTAAATACCTGAGATGCTGGTGCACCTAGAGTCCCAATGCCAGAAGGCAGACAGGTAGTCCTTGAGGCTAAGTGCCTGGCTAGTTGAGCTGAATTGGTGAGCTACTGGTTCAGTGAGAAACCCTGTTTCAAAAACACAAGATGGAGGACTGAGAAGATGGCTGTGGTGGTTTGATTCAGGTGTTCCCCATAAACTCAGGTGCTCTGAATGCTAGGTTCCCAGCTGATGGAGATTTGAGAACTAATGCCTGCTGGAGGCAGTGTTGGGGGCGGGTTTATGGGTGTTATAGCCAGTTTCCCCATGCCAGTGTTTGGCACACTCTCCTGTTGCTATTATCCACCTTATGTTGGCCAGGGAGTGATGTCCACCCTCTGCTCATGCCATCGTTTTCTCCTGCCATCATGGAGCTTCCTCTTGAGCCTGTAAGCCAAAGTAAACCTCTTTTTCTTCACCCCCTCCCCCCCGCAAGCTGCTCTTGGTCAGGTGATTTCTACTAGCAAGGTGAACATGACTGCAACAATGACTCAGTGATTAAAGATGCTTAATTACAAAGCCTACTGGCCTGGATTCAATTTCCTAGCACCCATGTAAAGCCAGAAGTGGTGCATGCATCTGGAGTCTGCTTACAATGGCAAGAGGCCCTGGTGTGCCCATATGCCCATATTCTGTCTGTCTGTCTGTCTCTCTCAAATAAATAAATAAATAAAAATATTTTAAAAAATAAATAAGGTACCCAGACATGATGGTGCATGCCTTTAATGCCAGCACCCTGGAGACAGATAGGAGGATTGCTGTAAGCCTGAAACTACAGAGTGAATTCCAGGTCAGCTTGGCCTAGAGTGAGAACTTACCTTGAAAAAAAATAATAAGGTGGAGAACAATTAAGGAAGATACTCAATGCCGACCTCTGGATTCCCACACACCTAACACAGACAAATAGAAACGTGTACCCACACACATGAGTATGCACACATGCACAATGCATACGTTACACACATAAACACATAAAAACTAAATGTAGAGCTGGAGAGATGGCTTAGCTGTTAAGGCGTTTGCCTGCAAAGCCAAAGGATCCAAGTTTGATTCCCCAGGACCCACGTTAGCCAGATGCACAAGGGGGAGCACGCGTGTGGAGTTCATTTGCAGTGGCTAGAGGCCCTGGCATGCCCATTCTCTCTCTCTCTCTCTCTCTCTCTCTCTCTTTCTCTACCTGCCTATTTCTATATCTCTCTCTATCTCAAATAAATAAATAAATAAAATTGTCTTAAAAAAAAAACTAAATGGGGCTGGAGAGATGGCTTAGTGGTTAAGCACTTTCCTGTGAAGTCCAAGGACCTCGGTTTGAGGCTCAATTTCCCAAGACCCACGTTAGCCAGATGCACAAGGGGGCGCACACGTCTGGAGTTCATTTGCAGTGGCTGGAGGCCCTGGCGCGTCCATTCTCTCTCTCCCGCTCTCTCTGCCTCTTTCTCTCTCTGTCTGTTACTCTCAAATAAATAAATAATTTAAAAAAAAAAAACCCTAAATGTCTTTAGCTGTCATGCCTTCCCACCCCCACCCGGCCCCCTCTCTCCTCAGCACGTCTCCCAGACGCTCAGAACCCCTTGTCTCTGGGTCTGCTTTGATCACAACCTGGATGATAGAAGCAACTCTGCCATCCTCAGGTAGCCAGGACAGCTCGACCAGCTCTTCTACGCCCATGGTGACCACCAGGTAAGTGCTTTGCTTCTAGACAGGTAGCGTTGACTAGAAAATGCTTGCTGGCCTTTCAGAAGCTCTTCCTCTGGGCCAAGATGGCCTTGTGTGCCACCTCTTCATCCTTAGCTGGATTGACTAGACCCTGGGAACATGCTTAGGTTGCACCTGCTGTCAGCGGCGCTAGTGATGGCTCAGAATCTTCCTATAAATACTCCTTTGCCGGCTGGGCCTTTTCCTTTCCCTCTTTTTTTCTTTGTGGCTCGGTGTGAAAATAAATGCCTCCTAATCAGACAGATCTCTGTCACGGGATCAATCTGAGAAGTTCAGTGGCACTCTCGTAGTTGGGATGTCTTCACCAATCAGCCCCGATCTCCCCGGCTCTTCTCAGTCATACCTCAGGGACAAGCTCCTTAAGCAGACGACAGCCACATAACTAGCAATTAGTGACCTGTCAGCTGCTTTCAGCAGCAGTCGTTCCCAGCTGCTGACATCAGCAAGTCCGTCATAGACCGAAAGCGATAGCGGCTCAGAACCACGCAAAGTGTATATGAAATATCCAATTAATAAGAAAATCCTTTTGAAAAAAAAATAATGAAACAACATTTGGGTGGAAGTCCATGCAAGTTCAAATGGGAGTTACCAGCCAGGTTTCAGTTGAAAAAGAGAGAGAGAGATTGTAAGAGCCAATCTACACGACAGTCTTCTGAGCTGGCGCATGGACATCTGTCCTAAAATGGCAAACAAACCTTCGCTTTCTGTGCAGAAGGTGGGCTAAGTGGGTCAAGGTCAAAGACAACACCAGTGTCAATGACCGAAGTCAGGACATGAGCAGCTCTGTGGCCTCCCTCCTCTACCCACGGGCTCCTGAGAGACTTGCTGATTATTTTTTTCTCCACTGGGTCCTACTGAGAAAGAAGCTAAATAGATGATTTTTTTATTCTGAAGTAAAGCACACACCATAAATCTCATTTTATTTTAACATTTCAAAAACTTAGATGGCTCCTGGGTATTGTGGCACATGCATATCATATATATACATATATATTAATATATATTTGTACATATATAAATATATATATAATATATATATTATATATATTATTTTAATTATATAATATAATTATATTATAATTAATTAATTATATAATATTATACATATTAATCCCAGCTCTCAGCTGAGGTAGGAGGATGGCTTTGAGTTCAAGGCCACCCTGAGACTACAAAGTAAATTCCAGGTCAGCCTGAGCTACGGCAAGATCCAACCTTGAAAAACAAAACAAAACTGAGATGGCTCAGTGAACAAAGCCCTTGCCTCACAAGTGTGAGTTCCTGAGTTCGGAACCAGGAAAAGCCAGACACTCTAGCAGATGTCTGTGATCCCAGCACACAACTACAGGGAGAAAGCAGGCGGAGAATCTTCTGGAAGCTCTCAGGCCAGCTAGCCTTGCAAATGGAGTGGTGAATGAGAGGTCCTGCCTCAAAACAGGTAGAAGACAAAGATGGACACCAGAAAGTTGTCCTCTAGCCTTGACATGCTTGCATACAGAGGCATGCATGTGTCCACACTCACACACACATATAAACATACATCATGCACACACACACCAAAAAAATTAAGCAATTGTAATTTTGGAATAACCACACATTATCTGAATTACAGGTTCTCAAAGGTAGTCTGTGTTAGTATGATTATAATTCAAAATAGGAAAAATCTAATCCTTTCAAGGGGTTAAATATGAATAAAACTACCTATTTAATTAATTTTAAAAGCAATTTAATCCTTATGAGAGGATCAGAGAAACAAGAGGGGTTTTTTGTTGTTGTTGTTGTTGTTTAGGTTTTTTGAGGCAGGGTCTCACTCTAGCTCATGCTGACCTGGAATTCACTATATAGTGTCAGGCTGGCCTTGAACTCATGGCAATCCTCCTACCTCTGCCTCCCGAGTGCTAGGATCAAAGGCATGCATCACCATACCAGGCTGAAGAGTTTACTTTTTCAAAGATTTTATTTATTTATTTGAAACAGAGAGAGACAGAGACAGAGAGGATGAGCATATCAGGACCTCTTGACACTACAAGCAATCTCCAGTTGCATGCTCCATTTTGTGCATGGGGTTTTACGTGGGTACTGGAAAACTGAACCCAGGCCATCAGGCTTTGCAAGCATAAGTCTTTGAACTACTGCGCCATCTCTCCAGCTCTTTTATTAAATATTTATTTATTTATGAGAGAGAGAATGGGCATGCCAGGGTCTCTATCCACTGCAAGTAAACTCCAGACACATGTGCCACCTTGTGCATCTGGCTTATGTGGGTACTGGGGATTTGAACCTGGGTTCTTAGACTTCACAAGTAAGCCACTTAACCACTAAGCCATCTTTCTAGCCCTTTTGTTTGTACTTATATGTGTCTGTGTGTGGTTTATGTGTATGTGCATTTGTATATAAGTGGGGAAGCCAGGAGTTGATGTCAAGTGCCTTTCTTAGACAATCTCCACCTTATATTGGTTTGTGTGTGTGTCCAATACAGCCTCAGGCTTTTACATAAGGTCTGGGGATCTAAACTTAAATATTCATGATGCTTGTATAGCCAAGCACCACTAAGCAATCTCCAGCCTTCACCTTTTTTTTTTTTTAATCAGGAATCTCACTAAATCTAAAGCCCGCTAATTAAGTTATACTAGCTAGCCAGCGAGCTCCAGTTATGAGCCCATCTCTCTATCACTGGGATTACAGGTGCTTACCATTACACCATCAGGCACTTGGGTGCAGGGGACACAAACTCAGGTCCTCATGCTTATGTGACAAGCAATTTACTCACCGGGCCATCTCATCATTGAAACAATGCTTTTATTACACACAAACACACACACACTTCATCTATCACTTCACTTCTCTTCCCTCAAAGTGCCACCAGAGTGAAATCTATTTCGGGGTTTTCACTGAGGTTTTCAACCAAACCGATGATTGCCACACCTGCAATCTAACCTCTCAAATTGAGTTAGCATGAACTGGCTTGCAGTTGCAGTGAAACTGCCAACCGCCAGGAAACTCAGCCTCCCACCACCAGGGCACAACAACCAAGATTCAATAAAGAAGCCCTAAACCAGCTAACATTTTTCTTTGCCCACAATTTTGAGACAATGTTGCTTCATCACACAGAAATGGCAAATATGCATGTTGAAAACTCAGAAAACAAATATGACAGGAAGCATTTTATGCATCATTTAAAATTGTATTTAAGCAGTCCCCTGGCTGTAAATTAAAAGAAGGAGAAATTATGTGGCTGTGTTTTCAGAAATGTCAGATACCAAATTCGTAGAAATTAATATATACAAATCAAGTACAATTTATCTTTTTTTCATTAAGTAAAACAGTAATTCACCAGGTCCAAATGAGAGTTACAGACATTCACATTATTAAAGGGAACAAGGATACTGTGTTACCAGAAATATTTGTAGCACATTAGATACATTCGCTTCAAATGTACAGGGATAAATTAAAAATAGCATGTATATTTGATGACATATTGATAGTTTATCTTCCATGTTAATCTACCCTGCATTTTTCAGAGTTTAACCCTTCCCTTGGGATGAAAAAAGAAATGTGACAGCTTCTGTCACAAACCAACATGGAAGGAATGTAGTGGAAATAAACCAAGAAGAATGGGCAGTAAGGAATCTTCATATACTTGGGCAAGATTGGAAAAGAAAGTACTGACCCCTTACTCACTTTTTTTGCATGTTTAATATGTATGGTGTCATATTGTGTGTTTGTGTGGCGTATGCATATGCGTGTGTAGATGTGTGTGCCTACATGCACACACGTAGGCCAGAGAATGATGGCTGTCCTTCCTCTATCACTCACCTGTACTATTTTCTTGAGACAGATTCTCTCTGAAAGTGGAGCTGCAGTTTTTTCATGAGCCCGAGCAATTCTCTGGTCCCTGTTCCCCACAGGACTGGAGACGTAGACATGCGGCCATGCCCAGCTTTTTTACCTGGTCCTGAGGATTCTTTTTTTTTTTTTTTTTTTTAATTTTGTTTGTTTATTTATTTGAGAGCAACAGACAGAGTGTGAGAAAGAGGGAGAGAGAGAGAGACAATGGGCGCGCCAGGGCCTCCAGCCACTGCAAACAAATTCCAGATGCGTGAGCCCCCTTGTACATCTGGCTAACGCGGGTCCTGGGGAATTGAGCCTCGAACCGGGGTCCTTAGACTTTACGGGCAAGCACTTAACCACTAAGCCATCTCTCCAGCCCTGGTCCTGAGGATTCTGACTCAGGTGGTTGCGGGCTTTCTCCAGCTCTCATGTTTGTGGCAAGCACTTTTGCCCAGTGACCCTTTTTCCCCAGCCCGTCGTTTGCTTTTCTTTGTTGACTGCACAGGCATCCAACACTACTTCCATTTCTTAAAAGTCTGGAGAAGAGGCAATTTATAGTTACCTGCACTCGACTATGATCCCAGGATGTCTAGATGCCATGTGCCAAATGCAAATGGAAAAGGAATTAAAGAGAGCCATAGAGAGTGCTTATTATTAAAAACACAACTTCTGGGCTGGAGAGATGGCTTAGTGGTTAAGCGCTCACCTGTGAAGCCTAAGGATCCCGGTTCGAGGCTCGGTTCCCCAGGTCCCACGTTAGACAGATGCACAAGGGGGCGCATGCTTCTGGAGTTCGTTTGCAGAGGCTGGAAGCCCTGGCGCGCCCATTCTCTCTCTCTCTCCCTCTATCTGTCTTTCTCTCTGTCTCTGTCGCTCTCAAATAAATAAATAAAATATTTTTAAAAACCCACAACTTCTCAGATCACAATGTAGGTTGTTTATGCGATTTAGAAAATGCAAAAATAGATTAAAAGGTTAAAAAAATCAGGCTAGGGAGATTGCTCAGTGGTTAAAGGCACTTGCTTGTAAAGGGATATGTACTTAACTAGTTCTCTGTGTTTGGCATTTGATTTTGAGGAAACTAAACAATTTGATCAATTTTTTTGAGAAAAATAAAAGTGGTTTTTTTTTTTTTTTTTTTTTTTTTGGTTTTTCGAGATAGGGTCTCACTGTAGCGCAGGCTGACCTGGAATTCACTATGGAGTCTCAGGGTGGCCTCGAACTCACAGCAATCCTCCCACCTCTGCCTCCTGAGTGCTGGGATTAAAGGCATGCGCCACCACGCCCGGCAAAAGCGTATTTTGAAAGATAGATGTTTTCAACAAATAATTTCATGCCTATACTAGAGTGTTCAGAATGATAGAAAGCAAACACTTCTATGCCTAGCACTGAGTTTAATAAATCTCAAAATTTTATCATAGATAAAAAATTTCTAGTAAATTTTGAAAGAATATGTGTGATTAAAGCCTCCATGGCTCTCTTTCTAATCACAGTCTCTTCATTTTTTTTCTCTAAAGAGAAATGGTTTTGTGAATGGTTTCATGACCCCGTAAATGTTTTTTTGCAGTGGATTAGATCTGTAATTGCATAACATATTCACAAACTCCATACAGTGCTTGTTTGTTCTGTGTGTGTAGTACGTGTGGTGTGCATGGTGTTACAGATGGGTGGAAGGGCTGAGGAGTCAACAGGACTCTTTTTGGGTGGTTGCCTGGACCACCTAAAAGACACCAGAGCCACGTTGTGACCATGCAGGGCACAAGCATATTACCAGAGGGAACACCAAAAGCAGAGAATAGGGGAGTAGTAACAGTCCTGACATCTTCCCCCCCTGCACCCACTAAACCACCTGCTAGGACTTCCTTGGGGCCACACTTTGCTGGAATTCTGGGTGATAATGGGATCCTGGGAAATGCACTTTGTAGGTATGAGCAGAGGAAGTACGGGGCATGACTGCAATTCCCTCACACAATATTTGGACATAGCTCACACACAAAAAGAAACAATGGGGGCTGGAAAGATGGCTTAGTGATTAAGGCACTTGCCTGTGAAGCCTAAGGACCCAGGTTCGATTCCCCAGAACCCACATAACCCAGATGCACATGATGGCATGTGCATGTGGAGCTCATTTGCAGTGGCTAGAGGCCCTGACATACCCTTTCTCTCTTTCTCTCTCTCTCTCTCTCTCTCTCTCTCTCTCTCTCTCTCCCTCTTTCCTAAATGAATAAATAAATATAAAATATTTTTTTAAAGAAACAATGCTTGACTCTAGCAAGTGGATTTATGATGGTGGAAATTTGGTGGTGAGGCAGGTTCCGGGGGCAAAATCTTGGTGACTGCTGTGTTCTCAACGTTTGTGCCCCAATTTATATGATTAATACTGATCCCCAAAGTTGTGGTATTAAGCGATGAAACCATCAGGGCTGGGGAGATAACTGTGTTTGCCTTGCAAGCATGAGGACCTGCGTTTGGTCCCCAGAACGCACGTGGACATGCTGGGTGTGGTGGCACACACTTGTCATCTCGGCACAGGGAAGCAGTAACGGAAGGATTCCAGGGGGGCTCACTGGCCAGCCAGTCCAGCTTAGTGGTTGAGCTCCAGGCCAACAAGGGACCACGTCTCAAAAAGAAAAGAAAACGTGGACAATTCCTGTGGATGACACCCAAGGATGTGCAAGCATGTGCGGGCACACCTGCACACACACGTGCACCTGACACATGTGCATGATAATAAACAAAATAGCAGAAGCCCTTCTCATCATCAAAGATCATGGAATTCTTTATTTTAATTTTTTATTTGAGAGGGGGATATAGATAGATGTGTGTGAGAGGAAGAGAAAGAGAGTAGGCACATCGGAGCCTCCAGCCACTGCAAACATACTCCAGACGCATGCACCACCTTGTGCATCTGGCTGACGTGGGTCCTGAGGAATCGAACTGGGGTTCTTCGGCTTTGAAGCAAAGGCTTTAACTGCTAAGCCATCTCTCCGGCCCCCAATTATAGAATTTTAGAGAAAGGCATAATGGTGTCTGATATTGCCTCACTATTTAACAACACACCAAGATAAAAATAATGACTTGTGGAAAAAGAAAGAGAAAAAGATTGATCCTATCTTCCTAGGTTATTCTGGGTCCCGGTAAGCCTTAGGGATCTACTTACCTCTGCTGTTCCAAGTCTGTGATTGCAGGCATGTGTTGCCATGTCTGGCTTTTTTGCCTGGGTTCTGGGGATCAATTTCATGGCCTTATGCTTAAACAATAAGCACTTTAACAACTGAGCCATCTCCCATTTTTTCATCTTGAGTCAGTTTTTAATTTTAGTTTTATTTATTGTTAATTTTTATTTTATTATTATTTTGTTGTTGTTGTTGTTGTTGTTTTGGTTTTTTGAAGTAGGGTCTCACTTTAGCTCAGGCTGACCTAGAATTCTCTATGTAGTCTCAGGGTGGCCTCGAACTCACAGTGATCCTCCTACCTCTGCCTCCCAAGTGCTGGGATTAAAGGCATGCACCACCACACCTGGCTGTTAATTTTTATTTTTATTTAATATTGTATTTTTATTTATATCATATTGCATTTATTTATTTATTTTATATTGTATTTATTTATTGTATTTTTATTTATTTGCTAGTAGAGGGAGAATGAGAATGAGTATTCCAGAGCCTCTTGCCGCTGTAAACACACTCCAAATGCATGCTCCCCTTTGTACATCCGGCTTCACAGGGATGCTGGAGAACTGAACCCAGCCCAGCAGACTTTGCAAGCAAGAGCCTTTAACTGCTGAGCCATCTCCCCAGCCCTTGAACCAGTTTTGAAGATTCCCTTTGCTTCCTATTTGCTCTCAGATAAGTTCTCTACGTTCCACCTGGAAAATGAGATTCCAAGATTAAATAATCGCTTACTTGAGGTCCATAGTGGGTGACATAGGAGGCTAGTGGGGGGAGAAGCCACGCTATATCTCCTGTCCCTTTCCGCCTCTAGCAGTGGTTGTCTTTTCTGGCAGTCCAGCTCCCACCGACCAGTATTCTCCTGCCTCAGCTTCCTCTCTCCTCTGCAGTCAGGACAGCCCGAGCAGATAAATGCAACTCTTACACTCCAGCAATGCCATGGACCAAGGTCCCTGGAGCTCTATAGATGGTAACAGCTTTCCATGTGACTGCTCTGAGGAGCGCATCACCAAGAACCGTTTCACTTAGAAGTTCTCTTTCTGCAATGACGCGTGTGTAAAAGAAACCCCCCTGTACTGAGCTGCCCAAGAAGCTGTATTCCTGATTGGGCCTGACTGATTCTGATAATTTGTTTTCCTCTAGAAAATCATCTACTTTGTTGCATACATATGAAAAACTTCCAACATAATTTTCACTTAGGGGGTTTAGAATAAGTACCAAAATCCTACTTACATTCCCTCTGTCATCCTCAATATTACCTGACTGTCTCATCAATCTCATTTTTAAATTATGAAAAAATATACCAAGGCTTAACAGTCAGGCTAAAAACTGGGATGAGAGAACGCTGTACTATGTATACTGACAATGAAAAAGGTAGTAACATTGAGTGCCTGTAGGAAGGAAGTTGAGTATATCTTGAAAGAAACACTGAACCTGACTATTTTAGGGTACAGTATGGGTTGGGATTGTAGCTCAGTGGAAAACATGCACTTCCCATGTGGGAGGCCCCTGATTTGATCCCCACAAGACTCATCCCAGTAAAATATGGCAAATGGAAAATAATAAAACTGTCTTTATTTTTCTCTTTTAAAAAATATTTACTTATTCCAGAGGGAGAACGATCACAGCAGGCCACTGCAAACAAACTCCAGGCAAATGCACCACTTTGTGCATCTGACTTTACACAGGTAGTGGGGAATTGAACCCAGGTCCTCATGCTTTGCCAGCAAGCATCTTTAACTGCTGAGCTGCTGCTCCAGCCCCTGTTTTTATTTTCAAGTGGCATGATATACATCTAGAAAATCCCTCAAATCTACAAAAAGTGATAAAGCAAGACAACAAAATCCCTGCAACATATAACTGAGTCCAGCAATGTTGTAGGACACAAGATCCACATAGAAAAATCAATCACATTTCTATACACTTACAATGAACAAGCGGAAGTGAAAACTTTAAAATGCGATTTCACTCACGATTGCCCCCCTTAACTTAAATGTTGAAGTATAAAATTAGCAAAAGCATGTACAAAATATGCTGGAGATTAAAAAACACCAATGAAAGAAATCGACAAGGATCTGAGGAAGTAAATACACATTACTGTTCATGGATTAGAAGGCTCACCATGAAGGATTAGAAGGCTCACCATAAAGAGTTCATTGCTTCCAACTTTATATATAAGTTTACTATGATTCCAATCAAAGCATAAGCAAGCCATGTTATAGATTTGCCTAAAATTACTCTAAAGATGTATATGAAAGGAAAAGGAAGTTAAACAGCTAGTAATTTTGGAACCTAGGAGGAGACAGTCCTTTTGATTTCAAGACTTACACAGCCACAGCCATCAAGCCTGTGGGGTACCTGAGGAGGAATCAGCACAGGTCAGTGGATTGGCGTGTAGAATTGGGAAGTGAACTCACACAGACTGAGTTCCACAGAGCAACTCAGGCAAGGAAGAACGGCTTTTCCCACAAACGGGCTAAGCCAGTGGGACATCCATAGGCAAACAAAGGCAGAGAACCCTGACCCAAACTTTATATCTTATATGAAATTTAACCCAGGGTGGCAGGAGAGATGGCATAGTGGTTAAGGCACTGGCCTGCAAAGCCAAAGGACCCAGGTTTGATTCCCCAGGACCCACATAAGCCAGATGCATAAGGTGATACATGTGTCTGGAATTGTTTGCGGTGGCTAGAGGCCCTGGCACACCCATCCTTCCCCCCCCCCAACCTCTCCCCTTTTCTCTCTCTCAAATAAATCAATAAGGGCTGGAGAGATGGCTTAGTGGTTAAGCGCTTGCCTGTGAAGCCTAAGGACCCTGGTTCAAGATTTGATTCCCCAGGACCCACGTTAGCCAGATGCACAAGGGGGCGCACGCGTCTGGAGTTCCTTTGCAGTAGCTGGAGGCCCTGGCGCGCCCACTCTCCTCTCTCACTCTCTCTCTTCCTCTTTCTCTCTCTGTCGCTCTCAAATAAATAAATAAAAATAAACAACAACAACAAAATAAATAAATAAAATATTTTAAAGTCCTATTTTAGGGCTGGAGAGATGGCTTAGCGGTTAAGCGTTTGCCTGTGAAGCCTGAGGACTCCGGCTCAAGGCTCGATTCTCCAGGACCCATGTTAGCTAGATGCCCAAGGGGCACACGCTTCTGGAGTTCAGTTTGCAGTGGCTGGAGGCCCTGGCGCGCTCACCTCTCTCTGTATCTACCTCTTTCTCTCTCTCTCTGTCTCTCTCAAATAAGTCAAAATAAACAAAAAAAAATTTTTTTAAGTCCTACTTTAGGCAACTTCTGAAATACTGATGTTTTAAAATTTATTTTTATTAGTTATAGACATACTTAGTATGTAAACAACACTTGCTGGAACCATCCTTTCCCTCATCCCTGCCCCTTTTCCAAAGGGGCCCTCCTCATTGGAGAGGTAGGTCATCCGCATGGGGAGTATGGGTCGTGTATTCTGGGGGCAGCAGCCAATTATGGGGGAGAGGCAATGTCTCTGTGCATAATGTCCCAACTTGTGCCTCTAACAATATTTCTGCTCCCTCTTCCATAAAATTTCCTGAGCCATGCTAGGTGCATTTTAAGTCTACTTCAGTGATGGGCTCTTAGGGGCCTCTGGATCTCTGCATTGGTAGGTGTTGAATGTCCTCAGCATCTATCTCCTTCACCCTTGTGCTGATATCAGGTTCACTGAGGAAGCAACACTCTTGCTCATTTCCCCAATTCCTCTGTGGTTTCAGCTGGGTCTGGGGTGAAGTGCGCTGGGTTGTTTATCTCCTCAGGTCCAGCTCCCATCTGAAAAAGAGAAGCAGATTCTCCAATAGAGAGTGAAGTCAGCACAGATTAAATGGTATAACCACTATTAATTTGGAGAGAATTTAATAGGTATAAATCCTCTGCCATATTGATTTTTATAAATATCCATGTGTCATGAGAAACTTTCCCTAAGCAACATGAACACGTATCTTAGAATTCACCCCAAATAAGGCACAAACAACAGATCAAAGTACAATTTCACCAAAACCTGTTTTGGTAAACAAATGTGGTTACTGGGGTTACCCTGGCAACAACTCACAGAAGCCGTGACCCCAAAGCTCACTGCTCAACCTGCTGGCAGTTGGGCTGGTCGGATAGACTCAAGCACACTACACAGTACAGTACATAACTTGCAGGCAACTCAACTGGAGAGTCTCATCCCAAGCAGTTGTTTTCCCTTTGCATAGTCTTGCTACCTTTTCCCCAGACTCACTTACTTCCTGAGTCTCCTTAACTTCCTTCCTCCCCCACCAGGAAGGAATGTTTCAATGCTGAAGAAATTGCTACACAACACCATGGGTTTCCATTTTTCTTACCATCATCGTTACAGAAAGGAAAGACTTGGGTTGATCAGATGGCTTAGCAGTTAAGGCGCTAGCCTGTGAAGCCTGAGGACCCAGGTTCAATCCCCAATACCCATGTAAGCCAGATGTACATGGTGGTACATGTGTCCGCAGTTTGTTTTCAGTGGCTAGAGGCCCTGACACACATATATGGTGTCTCTCTCCCTCTCTCTCTCTCTCGGTCTCTCTCTCAGAAATAAATAAATAACAGGTTTTTAAAAGTGTAAGTCCTGGTTTTTAAATATATATAAAGTTTAAAATCACAAATACAAGGTATAATTCTGGAATGTTCTGTCTATATCATCAACTAAAATGAAACCTGTAGGAGGCAGATACAAAGCCTGGATAATACAAGTTCATGGCTCTCATACGGAACAATGTAGCCCAGACTCAGAAAGACAAATATTCTCATAGAAGACAAGTTTCTCATGTGCAGATCCTAAGTTTTATGTTTTTGTATGTATGTGGTATGTGTATGCATGTTCATATATATATATATAGGCATGTGGGGGGTTCATGTGTGTGTGTGTGTGTGTGTGTGTGTGTGTGTGTGTGTGTGTGTGTTAGGCCAGAAGATGTGTCATTCTCAGAAACACCAAATCTTTTAAGACAGGGTTTTTCATTGGCCTGGAGCATATTAGTCAGGTTACAGTAGCTTACCAGTAAGTTCCAGGGATCCCCTTGTCTCTGCCTCCCGAACTCTGGGATTATAGGCAGGCAGCCTGTATTAGTCAGAGTTCTCTAGAGGAACAGAACCACTAGAATGAATTGTATTAAAAAGGAAATTTAAGCCAGGTGTGGTGGCACATGCCTATAATCCCAGCACTCAGGAGGCAGGGGTAGGAGGATTGCATGAGTTCGAGGTTCGAGGCCACCCTGAGACTAAATAGTGAATTCCAGGTCAGCTTGGGCCAGAGTGAAACCCTACCTCGGAAAACCAAAAAAAAAAAAAAGGAATTTATTGGATAAGCTTATGGTAGTAGCAGTTGCAGGCCTGAGAATCAAGGAACCCGGTAGCTGCTCAGTCCACGTGGCCAGATGCCTCAGCAGTCCCGATCCAGTACTGCAGGCCTGGAGGCTTCCTGAGAAGCCGCTGGGTTTCAGTCCACACGGGTCTTCAGTTGACGCTGGTCTTCAGCCCTTATGGTCTGCAGACCACGCTGGAAGGCAGTGAGCAGCTCCCCAGCCAAGTGGAAGGAAGGAAGGAAAGGGATCTCTTCACCCAGAGCTTCCTTATATAAAGTCCCCCTGTGAGAGGAGCAGCCTGCTCTGGGGGAAGGACTTCCTCCTTCAGCTCATCCTTCCTGGAAGCAACCTCGAAAGGGATTTCTGTGGATTACTAAACAGATCACGTTGACAGCACCTTAACCATCACACAGTCATAGCCAGCATCTGATGTGGGTTCCTGAGATTGATCTCAGGTCCTCATTTTCTAGACATGTGATTTACCAACTCAGCTACCTCCATAGCCTCTAGATTTTTATTTTTACATATGTGAATGTATGGAGGGGTTAGGTCATGATAGTTTAAGGGGACCCATGAAACAGGAAAAATGGAAAGGGGAGGTGAAAAGTAATAACAAATACATGTGATATGGAAGCCAAATACAGACGAGGGGAGGAAAGGGACGAGAAGAAGGGGTTGGGATCAGCAAGTGTGTATAAAAATGTGACAGGGAGCTGGAGGGATGGCTCAGTGGTTAAGGTGCTTGCCTGCAAAGCCTAAGGACCCGGATTAGATTCCCCAATACCCACATAAAACCAGATGCACAAGGAGGAGCATGCATCTGGAGCTTGTTTGCAGTGGCTAGAGGTCCTGGCATAGCCATTCTCTCTATCTGCCTCTCTCTCTGTCATAAATAAATAAAATATTTTTAAGTGTGAAAATGAAACTCATTACTTTGCACGCTAATTTTTAAAATTTAATATAAAAGATGAAAGCCGGGCGTGGTGGCACACACCTTTAATCCCAGCACTCAGGAGGCAGAGGTAGGAGGATCACTGTGAGTTCGAGGCAGCCCAGAGACTACATTGTGAGTTTCAGGTCAGCCTGGGCTAGAGCGAGAACCTACCCTGAAAAACAAAAACAACAACAACAACAAAAGATAAAAGATTTTACATTTTTAACAATTTTTATTATAAATTAATAATTTTAAAATTTTCTACAATTTTAGCCCTTCTTTTCCTTTTTATAATTCTCCATCGTTTCTAGTTTTCTGCTGAATTGATAAGCATTCTAGTTCATTTTTAAATTATCCTCGGTTAATCTGGAAACTATAAATTATATTTCTGTTCTTATTTTTACAATTGGATTTTAAACATAGATAACTATAATTTTTGTCATTTTTAAAATTTAATTCATTGATCTATATATCTATTTATTATTTATCTAACCAGGATCTCACTGTGTAGCCTAGCTTGGCTTTGAACTCATTTGTCTTGCTAATTTAGATTCTCAAGTGTTGGGATTACAGGTGTGTATCACCAGGCCCAACTGTAAACTTTTATAAAAAAAACTACCACCATCCTTCCAAACATACTGAGGGGCTGGAGGCATGATTTAGCCACTTGTAGAGCAAACCTTGATCTTTCTATGGTAGAATTCTGGGTCGGTTTTAGGGAAAAAAATTAATAATAAAATCCAATTATGATAGTGTTGCATAAAACTTTTGCCCCCCGGGGAGATGTGATACGAGTTTAGTCAGCCCAGATAGAGCCCGGATGACAGACCAAAGCACAACTGCACCAAAACCAGTTCTGATGAACCCATGAGTTTATTGGGGTGACTTACAGAGCAGGCGGAGGGGTTGCTCACAGGAGTATAGATGACTCAAAGGTGACTTTTTTTTTTTTTTTCATCACCAAAAAGTCCACCTCAGCATAGGTGACAAGTGGCGGAAATGCATCTCCCCAAGACATTGAACCCCTTGCAGACAGCTGGTTGGTGGGGGATTCTCCCTGTAAGCACTTGGTTATCCTTTAGATCACTTTGAGGAGGGGTCTTGCTAGCTGCCCTACATTGAATCTCCTGAGCCTACCCCCAACCCCCGACTGCAACCCCAAGGAGGGAATGTTGCAATGCAGAGAAAATTGCCACACAGCATTCTTGGCCAGATTGCTCCCCACAGTTGTATATAATCTTGGGGTTGGTCATGTGACCTTACAGGTTTCTGCTCTCCCAGACCTGACCTCCTGAGTAGCCAGAGCCTCCCTTTAAAAGGGAATATTTCAATTCAGAGGAATTTGCCATACAGCAAACAGTTAAATAAAATTTATCAACCCCTTTTCTGACTGTTATTTCATCCACTGTCTCCCAGGCTGCTTGATTCAGATGCCAGGTCTCACTGAGATCTTACTCTTTCATTCCTCCATTCTGTTACTGTAAAATAAGCTGGAAAATGGGTGGATCTGATGGCATTATTGCTGCAGCATTAGCCGGAGCAGCAGCAATAGACTGTTTGCATTCAAGTTCATCCTTTAATGGTCTGGGTGTGGTCACGTTTCTGAAACTGGTCAAATGACTAAGTTGTCTCTCTTTTCAGTGGTAGTTGAATTTCTGCATGATAATGGTAATTATTCTTCTTTGGCACTTTGAGTGATTAGTTCATCTGTCAATGCTGACTGGGAAGTCTGTTGGAAGATCAATTATTATTCTTCCGTGGGTAAACCCCTTTTCTCTCCAGCAGAGAGATCCTACAGAGCACACGTAACTGTCATCGCTTGGAATCTGTTGGGAACTTTTAGTTTGGGGATACAGGTCTTCATTTCTCACAAACTCTCAGCAGTTATCTCTTTAAGTGTTGTTCCTTCATCTTTATTTTCATCTGTTTCCCTCTGGAACTTTCTATAGATTGACTCTGGGGCCTCTTAATCTATTATTCAAGCCTTTTCAAACTCGTTGTTGGTCTCCTCCTGCAGGGTTCTGAGTGAGTCCCGCAGCACTGCTTTCCCATTCTCCCTGTGGCTCATTCCAGGCTGAACTATATCCTCTTAAATATTTCATTCCAGGGCTGGAGCGGTGGCTCAGCAGTTAAGGCACTTGTCTGTGAAGCTTAACAACCCAAGTTCAATTCCCTAGTACCCAGGTGAAGCCAGATGCACAAAGTGAAGCGTGCAGATGGAACTTGTTTGCAGTGGCTGGAGGCCCTGTTGAGCCCATTCTATCTCTCTCCTTCCTCTCTGTCTCTCGCCTTACAAATAAATAAATAAATAATTTTTTAAAAAAATATTTAATTTCAAAGCTGGGGGTGGTGGTGCACATCTTTAATCCCAGCATTCAGGAGGCAGAGAGGCAGGAGGATTACCATGAGTTCCAGGCCACTCTGAAACTACATAGTGACTTCCAGGTCAGCCTGAGCTTGAAAATCCAAATGTGTGTGTGTGTGTGTGTGTGTGTGTGTGTGTGTGTACATTTTCAAATAATTCATTTTTGTTTCCAAAATTTTTACTTAGCTCTTTTTGCACATTTGCTTGTTCTGAAAAGTATGAATTTGTTGTTGATTTCTATAAATCATTCCTCAATTCTGTAAATACCCACATTCATGGAAGTAGGGAAAAGTCAAGACTGACTAAATTTTCAAAAGAGTAATGCTTGGGCTGGAGAGATGGCTTAGCGGTTAAGCGTTTGCCTGTGAAGCCTAAGGACCCAGGTTCAAGGCTCAGTTCTCCAGGACCCACATTAGCCAGATGCACAAGGGGGCACACATATCAGGAGTTTCTTTGCAGTGGCTGGAGGCCCTGGGGTGCCCATTCTCTCTCTCTCTCTCTCTCTCTCTTTCTGTGTGTGTGTGTGTGTGTGTGTCTTCCTCTCTCTGTCACTGTCAAATAAATAAGTAAAAATAAACAAAATAAACTTTTTTAAAAAAGAAGAAGAAAAAGAATAATGCTTTAAATCCGTTTTACTTACCTGAGCTATGATATTCATACCTCAGGCCCCTACTAGGTAGCAATGGGCCCACCACAGCAGGGAATTCCTGAAGGGTCTGATCTGTGTCGCTCTCTAGTTCATCATTCCCAGGGAATCAACTGTTTACAGCAAACATACTCACTGCAGGCACATTCCAGGGAAGACAGGATGAAAAGTAACAGGCATGCAAAAACACACTAACCAATTTTACTTATTCCTTTTTCCTTTCTTACGCAGAAAGGGTAGTGACAGCTGGTTAATTTGCATAACTCACAGCCAGTAGTTAGGAGCCCTTGGATACAAAATACGACTGGTTTAGCCTCAATTCAGACAAACTGCTAGCATCTTGCCTTCAGAAAGTACCTCAAACTCCAGGTAAAGGGGCCCAACTGAGGATTAGAAAGAACATTCAGGAATAGTTTCCTCCCTAAAAGGATCCTCTTGCCCTTACCCCTCGGCCCCTTTCCATCTACAAAACACAGCCACAAGCTCCCGAGAGTGACTCGGCCTTAAACTTGGAGCGTTTTGAGTTCTTGTTTCACAGGATCTCAGACTCAGAGTGTGCCCTTTATCTCAAAGGTTCCCGAGGTCCCCAAAAAGCCGCATGCCCCACCGTCACTCCTGATCTGAAGAGCAAGCTCCTCTGAAGTGTGCTCCAGACTGAATGTCAAGCTGGCTATTGATTCTAACTGCCTGTGCCCGGAGGCTGCCTAGAGGCAGGGCAGGATGGGCAAGAAGGCCATGGAGTTCAGCCTTTAATAACCAGGATGAGATATGCCAATACCTGCATTTCCACTAACTTTTCAGTACCTACCAGTCTCAGTTACTTTTCTTGTTGGGACAAACTATGTGGCAAGAGCAACGTAAGGAAGAATGAGTTTATTCTCATTCATACTTCAGGAGGCCTTCGCCCACCACCATGACGGAGAAGGCTTGCCACAGGAGCATGAGGGGGCTGCAATTAGGTAGAAAAACATGAATGCTGCTCAGTTAGCTTTCTTCTCTTTATTCAGCCTGGGACCCCAGCCCACCGCATGGTGCCACCTACATTCAGGGTGAGTCTTCCCTCTTGAGCCTTTCTGGAAAACACCCTCATGTACACACCAGAGGTGTGTTTCCATGGCTATTCTAAATCCAATCAAGTTGACAATGAAGATAAATGGTCACAATCCACCCGAGTCTTCAAGTATCTTTCCAGGAGATAATGATAGCTGTTGTCTATCTTTATTCTTTTAGTTTCTTTTTCAAGATAAGTCTGTGCTTTGCTTTAATCCTTGTTTTATCTTGTGTCATTCCAGCCCTGTGTTTCCAACATGAGATGGGAGTGCCGCTGTAATCATCTGTTTCTGTTTTTAAATTTGTTTTAATTTTTTCATTTGTTTATTTGAGAGAGAATGGGCACATCAGGGCCTCCAGGCACTGCAAACAAACTCCAGACACATGCGCCCCCTTGTGCATCTGGCTAACGTGGGTCCTGGGGAGTTGAACCTGGGTCCTTTGACTTTGCAGGCAAACGCCTTAACTGCTAAGCCATCTCTTTAGTCCATTTTTTTCATTTGTTAGAGAGAGGAAGAAAGAGAGACACAAAGAGAGAAGGGGCACACCGGGGCCTCTATCCACAGCAAATTCTAGATGTCTGCACCACCATAAGCATCTGGCTTATGTGGGTTCAGGGGAGTTGAACCTGAGTCCTTAGGCTTCACGGGCAAGTGCATTTGAGAGCTAAATTACAAAGTACCAGGACAGTCACGACTATCGTTAATCTCTCTCTCTCTCTCTCTCTCTCTCTCTCTCTCTCTCTCTCTCTCTGTCTCTCTCTCTCTCTCTTTATCTATCTATGGAGGCCAGAGGACAACCTCAGGTATCATTCTCAGGAACACTGTCCACCTCCTTTAAGACAGCACCTCCCATTGGCCTGGAGCTCGCCAGTTAGGCTAGACTGGCCATCCAGTGAGCCAGAAATGGTTATTCAGCATCAGGCCAAGGAATGGAAGTGATGCCTCCTAACTCCGGGACTAATGTCCCTGCCAGCAGAGAGAGCCCATGAATCAGTACATCTGGTCCATTTGGAAGCCACCTGAGATAGCCCCATACTTTGCTATGAGTCTATTCGTGGTATAAAAATTGTTACTTCCGACATGTTGTAAACAAAATCAACAATCTCATGGACCCATTATGAGGTACTTTAAGAACTTGGTTTAGAGGGCTTGAAAGGCAAAGGAAGACAGCCAAAGGAGCTATCTGCAAATGGGCAGCTTTCCCAGAGAGCCCCACAAGGAAAGAGAGGCAACAAATTAATGAATCAGAGTTCTTTTAATAGTTATGTTATGATGTCCAGTTCTGAGTGGAGCCCTGACTTCATCACAGAACTGAGACTCCGACTGAAAATGTTCACTCAACTTGAAGTTTTTCAAAACACTAAAGTCTGAACAAGCTCTTGACACTTCCATGAAACTCAGCCTACAAAGTTCATCTTGTGTACAGAACCATATTCAAAAGCACAAAGTTTGTACAAGCGCCAACTGACTTTCACGAATAATTGCCATGTGATCTTTCTAGTAACTTGCCAAAAATTATGCAGTCAAAATGGCTGGGATTTGAACCCACATTTCCCTGACTGTAGCATTTAGCTGTGAATCAGGATAACAAAGAAGCTGCAATTCCCTATGGGTAAAGACAGGCTTGGGGAAATTTCTTAGTGGGTAGAATACAAGCAAGAGGATCTGAGGTGACTCTCCAGTACCTATGTAAAAATGCTGGGTGTGGAGCTGGAGGGATGGCTTAGTGGTCAAGGCCTTTGCTTGGGAAGCCTAAGGACTCAGGTTCAATTCCCTAGAACCCACGTAAGCCAGATGCACATGGTGGTGCATGCATCTGTAGTTTGCAGTGAGTAGAGATTCTGGTGCACCCATTCTCTCCATCTTTCTCCCTCTCTCATAATTATATACATTTTAATGTTGGGTGTGATGGTGTGTGCCTATAACCCCAGAACTGGTAAGATGGACACAGAAGGATCCCTGGAGCTCACTGGATGGCCAGTCTAGCCTAACTGGTGAGCTCCAGGCCAATGGGAGATGCTGTCTTAAAGGAGGTGGACAGTGTTCCTGAGAATGATACCTGAGGTTGTCCTCTGGCCTTCATAGATAGATAGATAGAGAGATAAAGAGAGAGAAAGATTAACGATAGATATGTGCACATTCATACACATGCAATTAGCCCACACACACATGCATGTGCTCACACACACATACACACGCACAATACACACACACACACACAGAGAGAGAGAGAGAGAGAGAGAGAGAGAGAGAGAAAGAGAGAGAGGGAGGGAGAGATTTAAAAGAAAGATTAGAGGGCTGGAGAGATGGCTTAGCCAATAAGGCACTTGTGAAGCCTAAGGACCCAGGTTCAATTCTCCAGGGTCCACGTAAGCCAGATGTACATGGTGGCGCATGCATCTGGAGTTCATTTCAGTGGCTAGAGTCCCTGGCACACCCATTCTCTCTCTCTCTCTCTCACTCTGTCTCTAATAAATAAATAAATCAGAAAAAAAACATTAAAAGAAATGTCACTTTATCTAGCTCCGTGCCCAGAACTGGCAGTTTTAGATGCGATTTATCAAGTATTTGTTGGATACCCAGGAAATGACTGCTTGCATGTTCAAGTGGGCTTCCTCAGCTCCCACCAAATTTGCCATGATCATGTGACCTAAGGAAACTTTTCAAACTCATTGTCCTCACCTCCTTAGGCACAACTAAATTGCTTCAAAGGTGTATCATGTGAGTTACAAGGAGCCCAGAACTTTGCCTTGTCTCTTTGCTCTCTGCCATGAAGATGTAGATGGGTGAAATCCTCTACCATGGGAAAAAATTTTATCACTGAAAAATAAATTTAGGGGATAAATTTCATCTAATTCTAGCTGTTTTCAGTGTTTCTTTTACAATATTTTTAATATATATGGATATATATTAATATTTTATTTTTATTTATTTGAGAGAGAGAGGGGGGGGGGAGGGAGAGATACAGAAATAGGCAGGGAGAGAGAGAGAGAGAGAATGGGCATGCCAGGGCCTCCAGCCACTGCCAATTCCAGATGTGTGTGCCCCTTGTGCATCTGGCTTACATGGGTTCTGGGGAATCAAACCTAGGTTCTTTGGCTTTGCAGGCAAGAGCCTTAATCAGTAAGCCATCTCTCCAGCCCTAATACATGTGTGTGTGTGTGTGTATTTTATTGATGACTTCTGTACTTACAGACAACAAACCATGATATTTCCCTCCTCCCTACTTTCTCCGTCATAACTCTGCCCTCCATCATGTCCCCTCCCTCTCTCCATTAGTCTCTCTTTTATTTTGATGTCATCATCTTTTTCTCCTATTATGAGGGTCTGTGAAGGAATTGCTAAGCACTGTGAGGTCATGGATATCAAGGACAGTTTCTGTCTGGACAGTTGCATTGTAAGGACTGGTACCCTTCCTTTAGCTCTTACATTCTTTCCACCATCTCTTTTGCAATGGACTGGGCCCTGGAGGGTGTGAGATGTTTCAGTGCTGGACACTCCTCCGTCCCTTCTTTTTAGCACTATCTTGCCTTTTGGGTCATCCCAGTGGTCCTCTCCATCTGAAAAGGGAAGTTTCTCTAACCAGAAGCGTTTTTAATATTTTACTTATTTATTTATGAGAGATAAAGAGGGAGAAGGAGAGAAAGAGAGAGAGAAAGAAAGAAAGAGAATGGATGCAGCAGGGCTTCTAGCCACTGCAAAGGAACTCCAGACGTGTGAGACACCTCATCCATCTGGCTTTACATGGGTTCTGGGAAGTTGAACCTGAATCCTTTGGCTTTGCAGGTGAGCGTTTTAACTGCTGAGTCATCACTCTAGCCCTATTCTTCAGTGTTTCTTAATGACTATGCAGGAATCATTGGCACTGGAGCTGTAGCTAGATGGTGGTGAGAACAAATGAGTTAGTTCATGTAAACTCTTGTCTCAGTAAACATGGCCAATAGCTATGAACTATTATTCCACCAAAAGTGCCTAATTTCCTTTAATCCAGGCAAAGATACTTATTTCAGTGATGAGCCAATAGGGTGTTACATGCCTCTATTTGCAAACCTCTGCTCTCTGTGCAGGGCCTGGAGAAGCTGGGCAATGATCAGCTTTCATGAGACTCTCATTCTAGAAGGGAGTTCAGAGTCAAGGTGTGGTGGTGCACACCTTTAATCCTAGCACTCAGGAGGCAGAGGTAAGAGGATTGCAGTGAGTTCCAGGCCAGCCTGGGACTAGAGTGAATTCCAGGTCAGCCTGGGCTAGAACAAGACCCTGCCTCAAAAAAAAAAAAGTGATTTCAGAAGATAAATGTGATGAGATATGCTTAACCCAGTGATGAAGAAAAGAGGGTCCAAGATGGGAAGGAAGATGTATAGAAAGGGGGATAGTGAGGGACATAGCTGATGAGGGTAAAGCAAGGATTCTGAAGACATCTTGGATGACAGCATTTCAACAACAAAGGGAGCTCCTGGTATATGAGAGGGAAAGGCCAGGAGACTAGGCAGCAGAGAGAAAGGGGAATGATAAGAAATGGAACCAGAGAAGTGGAAGAAATGGAAGGGGTATCCCTCCCCACACACAGTGAGAACTCATTTTTACCCTAAATAAGTTAGAAACAGTTGTAGGTTTTGAGGGGGGAACACTCACACGCTGACACCTTTGGGAACAGTCACTGAGGGTACTGTGCTGAGAGTTTAAAGAGGAAGAGAGAGAAGCTAGGACATTGTTGCATTAGGAGCCAACTAGATTGGCAAAGTAAAGATGTAGATTTAAGCAATGTGGGCAACAAGACACAAGGTAAGTAGTGGCCAGGTTCTGGGTAGATCTTTGTTGTTGTTGTTTGAGGTAGGGTCTTGCTCTAGTCCAGGCTGACCTGGAATTTACTCTGTAGTCTCACGCTGGCCTTGAACTCACAGCAATCATCCAACCTCTCTGCCTCCCAAGTGCTGGGATTAAAGGCGTTCTCACCACCACGCCCCTCAGGTGCAGATTCAGGGAATACCTTTAAGAGAGAGTCGGATGTACCTTTGGGTTGGATCATACTTGTTGGAGAAAGAGAAGTATCAAGGGTGAGCTCCAGGTTTTCATGCCAAGGTTTTGGTCGATGAATGTGGCTTCTGGAGAAAGTAAGGACATTGGCCAAAGTTCTTCAGAAAAAATAGAGCAAGTGTATGTGTTTGTATGTGTATGTGTTTGTGTGTGTGTGTGCACATGTGCACACACACACATACACGCGCACATGAGTGCTTAGCAATTTTAGTGGCTGAGTAGTTAAGGAGACTATAAGTTTCCACATCTTCAGGATGTATTGGCAAGTTGGGGTGCCTGGAAAGCCAGCAATGCTTTCGCAGTCTGGAGCCTGGCAGGTCTGAGACGCACATAAGGCTGATGTTTCAGTTCAAGTCTAAGGGCAAGAAAAAGCCAATGTCAAAAGACAAACAGGGAGGGAAGGAACCTCTCTTACTTGGAAGATAGTCAGCCATTTTACATTTTTTTAAGGTTTCATCTGCTTGGATGAAACCACCCAAACCAGGGAAAGAAGACTATTTTACATAGTCCACCAACCTCACTATTACTCTCATCCAAAAGGGAAGACCATAGGAACACCCAGAGCAAAGTTTTAACCTCATATCTAGGCACCTCGTGGTCCAGATGATATAGATTAAGCCTCACAGAGGAGAAACACATTGGAATGGAGATCAAGGCTTTTGTTGTAGATGTGCTGAGGCTGGTGATATTTCTTAGGCTTTGTGATGGCTAATATTGATTGGCAGTTTGACAGGATCTACAAGTACCTATGAGTGACCTCTGGGCATGTCTGTGAGGGAGTTTCTGTGTTAGGTACATTGAAGTGGAAAGAAACACTCTAAGCAATCCATGGGTTGTGGTCCTAGCTGGACCCTTGTGCATCTGGCTAACGTGGGACCTGGGGAACCGAGCCTCGAACCAGGGTCCTTAGGCTTCACAGGCAAGCGCTTAACCACTAAGCCATCTCTCCAGCTCTGTAATTTGTTTTATAAAGTGATTTTTAAAAAAATTTTGTTATTTTTTTATTTATTTATTTGAGAGTGACAGACAAAGAAAGAAAGACAGATGGAGGGATAGAGAGAGAATGGGCGTGCCAGGGCTTCCAGCCACTGCAAATGAACTCCAGATGCGTGCGCCCCCTTGTGCATCTGGCTAACGTGGGACCTGGGGAACCAAGCCTCGAACTGGGGTCCTTAGGCTTCACAGGCAAGTGCTTAACCGCTAAACCATCTATCCAGTCCTTATAAAGTGATTTTTATTTCTTACAAAAATACTTGTTGTTTTAAAATTGACAGACAAAACTTAAACATATTTATGGTGCCCAATGTGGACTAGAGTATATATAATTTATGGGACTGGCTAAATCATGCTAATTAACATGTACATTACCTGACATGCTTTTCACTCTTTTGTGATGCAAACACTGAACATTTGCTGTCTTAACAAGTTTCAAGTATACAATCCATTACTTCTGACTTTAGTCACAGCAAGAAACAGATCTGCTAAAGTTCTCATACTGTTTAAGTAAAATGTCTCATCCTTCTACAGACATCTCTCTATTGCTTTCTCCCAGCCCATGGTGGCCACCATTCTCCTCTTTCTGTCTATGCGTTAGACTTCTTTAAATCTTATATATGGCTGAGATCAGGTGGCAGGTATCTGAATCTGGCTTGTTTCACTTACCATGGTAGTCTCCAGTTTCATCCCTCTCGTCACAGAGAGCAGGATTTTCTTCCTCTTCCAGGCTGACGAGTTCATTTCCTTTGGACATATGTCTAGTAATGGACTTGCTGTGTCGTGTGGCCGTTCTGTTTGGTTGTTTGAGGTCCCATCATACCACTTTCTTTAGATATATACCTAATAATGCACTTACTGTATCATGTGGCTGTTCCCTTTTTTTTTTGGAGTTTTTTCAGTTTATTGGTTGCCTTAGACATCTGCAACATTGTGGCAGATTAAGTCACCGCAGTCAGTCTTCAGTCCTTTGCCTTTTTGCCAGCCTCGACCTTGGCCTTGGCAGTGCCCCTGACTTTCCTCATCCTGTTCTTGCCTTCCTTTCACTGTTCCTGAGCTCTTTTTCTTCTCATACAGGCCATGCCTTGCAAGTCTGCGTCTGGGTTCATTGGTCATTGCATAATCCAAGGAGTCATAAATCACGCCGAAGCCACTTGTCTTGTCCCCACCGAAATGGGTTCTGAGTCCAAATACAAAGATGACATCTGGTGTGGGCTTGTACATTTTGGCTAGTTTTTCCCAAGTTTCTGTCTTGGGTACTGTAGTGTTTCCAGGGTGAAGGACGTCAATGGCGGTTCGTTGCCTCTGAAGCAGTGGGTTGGTCATGAACTTCCTGGCCTGTGTTATTCATGATGGTTGTGATGCTCAAGAAGCAAGGAGGAAAGGAGGGCCATCCATTGAGTTTTTTGAGGTGCCATCCATACTTTTCCAGGACCACAGGGAATTGGCTAGAACCTCAGCCATGTTTTTGTTTTCATTTTGGAGATGGGGTCTGGTTCTAGCCCAGGCTAACCTGGTGTTAACTACATATTCTCAGGGTGGCCTCGAACTCACAGCAATCCTCCTACCTCTGCCTCCCCACCACACCTGGCTTCTTATTTATTTACTTTGAGACAGGATCTCACTAAGTTGCCCAAGTTGACACCCTTGAACTTGTGGCTCTTCCTACAGTTTTCTACAATGGCTGTACTTACCTTCCCAAGAGTCCAAGTGATGCAGGGACCTGTGGTGCAGTGTAACTGTCTAGAGGTTTCTGGTTTGTTCCTTAAGGCAAATAGAGAATTAGATGCCCTAGGACAGACAGAAAGATGTTTGGAGATACAGAAAACTGGTTTAGTATAACAAATGCTCCCTTTGGGATGGAAGAGGCCCCACAGCTGAGAATCCATCTGAGCAGGACCCAGAATCAGGGTTGTATAGGGACCCCATGCTTCACTCTTTTCTTCTCTCATGCAAATGATGGATCCCATTCCTCATCTTTTTATTGGTCCCTCTTGTCAAAGGAGCTTCTTCCCTTCCTCCATCCATCTGCTCTGCCAGATGTCCGTCTGCTGGTCTGCTACCTCGATGCCACGCACGTGCATCCTGGGTGGTAGAGGCAGCTGCTCTTTCCTCAGTCAAGTCCCACCACAGGATGCCCCTTCCTGCACTTCCCCAGTCTGCAGAGCAGACGCGGATAGCACCCATACAAAGTAGGAGCCTGGCCTGTTGGCACCAGACTATTCACCCCAGAGTGCTGGTGCTGGGGCTTCAGCGTGGGGTGCTGAAGGCCATAGCCCCGTATGTGGAAGTAGCCAGGGCTAGCCTCTTGCAAAACAATTGCAGCTTCTGTGGGTCCACTTAGCAGGCTACCATGCTCTGCTCCAGATGCAAGTGGCAGTGTGCACCTCTCACTGGGGCCAGGTACCATCAATACCTACCTTGTAATTTTCATTCAGAAAAAAAATGATGTGTTTCTGACCCATTTCAATGGAGAGGAGCTGAAATATAACCTTTTACTGACGTTGGTCACTGGTAGTGAGAGTAGATTCTGAGGTGGCCAAAAGCAGAAGCTTACAGTGATAGAAATTAGTAATAAAAAGGTAGCCCCCTCCCCCCTTTTGTAGGTGGCTAGTTATAGGCCCAAAGGAAATAAACAGGTAATCTGTCCTGACAAAGCCAATGAACACACTGGTTTTTAAGAAAACAGAATTCTGGACACTGAAATCCAAAAGCCCTGACTCATGTTGACCCACCATAACATCAAACCGCCAACTGATGCTTTCTCACCAGGAGGCCAACTGACCTCACAGACAAAAGAAAGGAACCAATCCTTTGTCTTACCCATCAGCCTATCAGGAGCCTACATACATTTAAAGTAACCAATCCAATTCACCCCAACTTGATACTTAATTTACATCCCTAAGTATATAAAAACCTAGGATGCCAGTGGGCATGGTGGCTGGTACCTTTAATCCCAGCACTTGGGAGGCAGAGGTAGGAGGATTGCCATGAGTTCAAAGCCACCCTGAGACTACACACATAGTGAATTCCAGGTCAGCTTGAGCTAGAAGAGTGAGACCGTATCTTGAAAAAGCATAAATAAATAAATTAATAAATAATAAATAGAAACCTAGGGTCCAAGTCACTATGGCAGGGCTCCACACAACCCAGACCGCCTCCCAGCCCTGGGGCTTTTCTGCTTAACTTTCATGTTGTTTTCTAGTAAACCCTGAACTTACCCTCCTGCTGTGTCTACACTGGGATTCTTCACAGGTGGCCAGACAACTTAACTGGAGAGTTCAGTTGGAGAGTTAGGGAGTTTCAGTGACTGTTGAGTATTTAGCACTGTCTCCTCTAAGTTAACTTCAAATGCCTTCAGAGCCAAGAAGGGCTCCCTCACTCTCAAAACCCACAAAAGGACAAAGCAATTTCTTACTTTTATCAACTTTAAAGGGGAGGGGCCTCTGCCTAGAAATAAGGACTCCCTACTGGTGGGTATGACTTGGGCTAAGGAAAGTCACTGGGTGCTCCCTTTGGCAGCACATATACTAAAATTGGAATGATATCGAGAAGATTAGCGTGGGCCCTGTGCAAGCATGACTTGCAAATTCATGAAGTGTTCCATGTTGAAAGAAAGAGAAAGGGTGGGGGGAGTGAGAAAGGAAGGAAGAACAAAAGGAAGGAAGGAAAAGAAGTCACTGGATGGGCTACAGTTGTGAATCAAGACTCTGGCTTTAGCCTGCCCTGTTGCCCCGCACAGGCTGTCGGCTCTCTCCATGCTTGGGATGACCAAAGAACCATAGAGGGTGTGGCTTTTTTCCCCCTCTATAGTAACATCTGCCTATTTAACCATGCCTGTGATCCGAGCAAATTCACATTTCATTATTTGGCTATAATAGATTATGTCAGTCAATCCGTGTGCACACATCCACGGTTCAACAAACAGAAAGAGGGAAAGGGGAAAATTATGGGATCCAGTCGGCTTCCATAGAGATTGCTTCCAGGGAATCGGTTGCTTGGCTCGGCTGGATCCAGGGCAACAGTGGTTTCATGAGGACTCTCTCGATTTCTTGTCACTTTCCACCTCTGTGTTGACTTGATTCTCAGCTTGGCCTTCTCCATTGTGTGTCAAAATTGGCCACAGGCAGCTTTCACCTTATGTGATCCCACAGTTTCTGGAGGAGAAAATGTCCTTTTCTGGTAGTTCCAGGAAAGTTCCCAGAGAAGGCTTTAATCTTGGGACCAAGGTGCGTCGCATTTGTCTGGGAGCCAAGTTTTGTAGTCAAAGTGCACGTAGAGTTTGGCCAGCCGGGAGCCCTCAGCTTTCCTGGTCCGCTACAAACTTGGAGGACTGAGAAGGTATGTGGGAGAATTTGAAAGATACAGAGGTGTCCAGTGACCAAAAGGCATGGCAAGCTAATGAGGAAGCCCAAGATAATAATACTTGAGGCAGAGAGACATTTTTTTATCATTTTATTTATTTATTAGATACAGAGGGAGGGAGAGAGAATGGGTGTGCCAGGGTCTCTAGCCACTGCAAAGGAACTCCAGACGCATGTGCCATGATGTGCATCTGACTAACGTGGGACCTGGAGAATTGAACCTGGGTCCTCAGGCTTCGCAGGCAAACGCCTTAACCGCTAAGGCATCTCTCCAGCCCCCAGAGAGACATATTTTAAGGACAAAACCAAGTTTTGTTTATTTTGGTTTTGAGACGGCTCTGCGGCTATTTGGTACATATGTAAACTTTCTCTATGGAGACTTGGGAAGACACAGGAGCCACAAGGCTCAGGAAGGAAACAGAGCTCAGGAATTTCAAGATGCACAAACCCTCTCCCCATGGTTATATCCACAGTAACAATGGCCGGCAGAGGGTGCTTCTCTGACCCAGGGAGTTGCCTGTAAGCTGGTCAGGGAGCTCCCCAGGATGAAGCCCTCAGGAGTTATTACCCATGCTAGGGTGGGCTTTTAGTGACGCAGCTGCCTTTGAGTCACCTGTGGTCTTGTTAATCACTTCTTGCCCGTATTCCTGTAAATAACACCAATAAACTGTGGCTCGCTAAGCTAGATTGGGGTTGAATTTCACCAGCCTGTCATCGGTACCCTATCTAGGGTGAATCCACATTTGGTCGCACCATCCCACGGAAAGTCACATGATAGGGTCTAATGTACCCCTGTACCTGAGCTTGACCTTCAACCTCTCATTGTCCTGCCTCTACCTCCCAGGTGCTAGGATTATAAATCTGCGCCACCCAGTGTGTGTGATGTTGTGGATCAAACCCAGGGTTTTAGGCTTGCTAGGCAAGCACTCTACCAACTAAACTACATCTTTGCCTAAAACCAGCATCAGGGGAAAATTAAGTTTTTGATGACTTCAAATCCATACACCATTCATAGGTAAGACGTTGCCTGTGTTTGGAACCTCATTTTACTCAACAAATAGTGCAGTTTCTATATTAAAGGGCAATGGCTCATCCTTGTCAATCAGGCTTGCCTTTTCATAATGTCTAGGAATGGGAAGTAGTTGGCCCAGTGAATCTTCCCTGGACAACTATGATTTCCATCCTGTAACAAGTGTGTTCCTTATGGAAATTGAGGTGTGACGTATTTTCTTCTCCTGCATTGAAGATTTTTTAAAAGAGTGAGTGGCAGGAGAAAAATATAAAAGAAATAAGAGAGCAGTTAGCCCCAAACTGAGACCTTAGTTTTAAATTTCCCAGGAGGTAACCAATACATTGACCTTGGAATTGCCATATTTAATACCAGGTGCTGATGACCACAACAATTGCCCTTTGATGCCCTCCAGCCCGCAGAGCTCAATGCAGCACAAAGTAGTCCACTATTGTACCTGGCCCCAAAGGGAGGTGTGCACCTTCACCTGCCCTCCGAGCACCCAGGGCTTGGGATCCTGATAAGAAGGCCCATGGGCCCTGGCCACTGCAACTACAGTGGCTACATGGCACACTGCAGCCCCAGCACCAGAGCTCCAGATGGATGGTCAGGTGGCACACGGGGCATCTGGGAATTGGGGGAATGGAGGAAGGAGCATCCAGTCACTGGACTTGCCTCAGGAAAGAACCAGCTTCCTCTGCCCTCCAGAATGCACATGGGAGGGAATTGAGGAAACCACCCTACATCAAGCAGACCAACACACCTGACATCAGACAGACAGATGAAAACTTAACACTCTACCCTGACAGAGGGAAGATGTGCCTTGACAAGAGAGACCAGTAAAATGAGGAACTGGGTCCATCAAAGGGGGTAACCCTGTAAAACCCTGATCCTGGAACCTCTTAGATGGATTCCCAGCTCTTGAACTCCTCCCATCCCACTGGTAGCTTTAATTCATAATACGCCAGTGTCTCAAAAGGCACAGTGGGGGTTAGGAAAAGAGTGGTGCTGTCTCCCATGGTCCCATACTGGTCAACCCCACTCAGTGAGACCAAAGTCCTGAGAAACCAGGACCTGCACTTCTTAAGATGCAGTTTAATAACCACCTACCTATGCATGGTTCTCAGACGCCTCCCATCACTCCTCCAGCCACAGCATCCTCGAGATCCTCTGAGCATGCCACCTCCAGCCTCATGCCCTATGGGCACAAAACAGGCCTTTCTCTTTCAAGCACACTTAGTCCTATCTTCTTGGAACCTGCCCAGTCTTGAGGAATGAAGAGAAATCTGAAGAACCTGACATTCAACACACAAATATTTAAGCTTTAGAACCATAGTATACTAAGTTGAAGCTCATGTAAACCAAAGTTTGATGACATCCAGGAGAGAAGAGGGAGGTCTGGAGGTGTAGCTAACTGGTAGAGACCTTGTCTAGCATGAGGAACAGGGGAAGGGGAGGAGGAGAGGGAAGAAAAAAATGAGAGGGCATGGAGTGAGAGAGAGGAAAGACAGAAAACGAGGAAAGGACAGAGCAAGCAGAGATGAAGGAAGGAGAGGAGAACAAGGAGAGAAGAAGAGAGAAAGAGGGAGATAAACAAATGATTGGGGTGTGATAAAGGGTATAAGCTTGCCTGAGCATGGAGGGAGGGTTTCCCACAAAAACAAAATAATAAACATTCAAGCTCTTTTTAGCTGGGGAACCCTTTATTCAAAAACTAACAACCAACCAACCAACCAACCAATCAAACAAACAAAAAAGCCAACTACCACTCAAGTTTGTAAGAGAAGGTAATAGTGGTGCGTGAAATAAGACCAGACGCAGCCAATTTCCCTCCTCGCTGCAGGTCCCTGGGGTCCACCCAGGGAATTCCTAGGGCTCAACACAGCTTAAAATCCGCTGACCTGCACAGTCTACCAGAGTTAATGTGAAGAACGCAGCTTGTCTATACTACCAGTTCTTCCCCAAGCTCGGTTCCCATGTCATAAAGGGGGAACAGAGCTGTGGAGCCCGCAATATCAAACCATTAACCAGGTGCCCCAGGTGAGTTTCCATCACACAACGAATTCTTCAACTCTGGTATCTTTTTAAAAAATATTTTAAATAGTACATGTAGGGTGGCAATCCTTTCCTTAATATTTAATGTTACTCTAACTCAACTTAAGCTTTTGGTTGTTCCCCGCCTCCACAAATTCTCCCTTTTTACTAGTTTTCATGGGGATAAACTTTTTCTTATTTCTAGGGCAGACGCTGATCAATGAAGGAATGACCATATGTCCCTTACACGCTCTTGGTATGTTACCTATTTGGCCTTCCCACCACTAGACTGGCAAGCTTGCTGGAGAAGAAAGCTTTGATCTGCATATGCATCTGTGACGCCCTTGCACAGGGAATGTCAATAGTCAGTAACTATTTGCTGAGTGAATGGCGTTCACAGAGGAAGAACAGGTATGGGGCTCTTCCACCAACCCCACTACCGAGAATTCAGGCAGCTGGGAGTGTGAAGACAGAGGCTTTGGATCTTTTGAATCTGATTTTGTAAACCTTTTTTTTTTTTGGAAGTGTTTTGTTTTGTTTGAGGTAGGTTTGCTCTAGCCCAGATTGACCTGGAATTCACTATGGAGTCTCAGGCTGGCCTTGAACTCACAGCGATCCTCCTACCTCTGCATCCTGAGTGCTGGGATTAAAGGAGTGCATTACTATACCCGGATAGTCCCTCTCTCTCTCTCTCTCTCTCTCTCTCTCTCTCTCTCTCTCTCTCTCTCTCTCTCTGTGTGTGTGTGTGTGTGTGTGTGTGTATGTGTGACAGAGAGAGAGAGAGAGAGAGAGATGTTTATGTGTCTGCAGATATGCATGCCCCATGGGCCAGAAGATGTCATGTGACCTCCTCCATTGCTCGTTGACCTTGTTTTCTTGAGACAGTCTCTCACTGAATCTGGAGTTCCTGTTTTTTTATTTAGACTAGCTAAGCAGTGAGCCCCAGTGAAGCTGTCTCTGCTACCCTTCCCAGCCCTGGCATGGCCACACCATCCCCAGCTTTTAATAAAAATGTTTGTATTTATTTATTTACAAATAGCAAGAAGGAGAGAGGGGGGAAGAGAATGAATGCACCCGGGCCTCCTGACACTGAAAAAGAACTCCAGATGCAAGTGCCACTTTGAGCATCTGGCTTTTCGTGGGCACTAGGGAATTGAGCCTGGGCCATAAAGCTTTGCAAGCAAATGCCTTTACCTGCTCAGTCATCTTTGCAGCCACCTCCCAACCTTTTACATGGACGCTGGGGATCTAACTTTAGATCTTCAGAACCCAGGTCCTCACATTTGCATAGCAACCACTGTCATTCACTAAACCAACTTGACAGCCACGTAATATGTATATATTACTGGTGCTGGAACAGAACCCAGGGTTTCTCTTACATTTTAAGCAAACATTTTACTATTGAGTTGCACTACCGATCTGGTTGTCAATTCTTTAAGCCCTCGCTTATAAAATAAATGTGGGCACTTACTTAGTAACATGGTGGCTACATTTTTCTCAGGTGAGTAGCTGATAAACACCTTATGTCTTAGTGGTCAGCTTGAACTACTGTAATAAAAACACCAGAGGGCTGGAGAGATGGCTTAGTGGTTAAGCGCTTGTCCGTGAAGCCTAAGGACCCCAGTTCGAGGCTCGATTCTCCAGGACCCACATTAGCCAGATGCACAAGGGGACACACGCGTCTCGAGTTCATTTGCAGTGGCTGGAGGCCCTGGTGCTCCCATTCTCTCTCTCTCTTTATCTGCCTCTTTCTCTCTTTGTCACTCTCAAATAAATAAATAAAAATGAGTGGCAAAAAAACAAACAAACAAACAACAAAAAAAAACACACCAGAGCCTGTCAGGTAGCTTGACCAACAGGCATTCATTTCCGTGGTTCTGAAGGTTCGGAAGTCCAAGGTCAAGGTGTGAGGCTCATTGAAGTATCTGTGAGAACTCTTTTCCTGGTTTGTAGGTGAAAGGTTGCTTGGGAAGGGGGGATAGAGAAAGAGAGAGTGTGTGGATTTTGTGCTCTTTTTTTGTGTGCACGTGTGGGAGCCAGAACGACCTCAGGTTTCATTCCTCAGGAACACCATCCATCTTTTTTTTTTTTGTTTCTTTTGAACTTTCTTTTTTTTGGGGGGGGCAGGAGAGGGGGAAGAATTGGCGTACCAGCCTCTACTGCTGCAATAGAAAACCAGATGCTTACGCCGCCTAGTGGGCATGCGTGATCTTGCGCTTGCCCCACGTTTGTGTGCCCGGCTTAGGTAGGATCTGGTGAGAGAGTAAACATGGGTCCTTTGGCTTCCTAGGCAAAGGCCTTAACTGCTAAGCCATCTCTCCAGCCTGTCCATCTTCTGTGAGACAAGCTCTCTCACTGACCAGGAGCTCACCGATCCAGCTAGTCTAGCTAGCTAGTGAGCCTCAGGGGTCCACTCATCTCTGCCTCCCGATGCTAGCATTACAAGTACATGCCTCCGTGCCTGGCTTATTTACATGGGTTCTGAAGATTATATCCAGGTGCTCCTGAGGCAAGTACTTAGCTGACTGAACCACCTCTCCAGCCCATCTTTCCTCTTCTAACAATTAATCCCATTATGGCACGGAGGATTCCCTCTTGTGATTTCACCCCTCCAAATCCTGCCCTCTCAGACCATCCTGTTAGTGACTAGGGCTTCATGTAAATAGTAGAGGACACGCATTCCACAGTACCCTATGTCATCTGTGAAGTAAATAAAGTACCTGTGGTCTTTCCATTCCTCTACTACCTGTTACAAGTCCCCTTTCCTTCCCCGCTCATAGAAGTACATAGATTTCCTTTAAAACAAACAAATTGGTGTCTGTTTGAGTCCATGTGTATTAACAACGCATAAGGACTGCCTCTGGTTGCCGTGCCTTTGAGAGGGGACAAGGTGATTGAGTTGGTCAATATGTGAAAAGTTCCTGGTCCAGTGAGTGACACCTGGCCGAGGTGCATCAAACATGAGCCCACCTGCAGACAGCAGGGTGCAGACCCCTCAGAGGTGCATGTCTTCCATGATTCTCCCAGGCAATTTACAGGGTCCTCGAAGCCGTGAATAAATACCACCTTGACAAATAAGTAATGTCTTTTTGTTGTTGTTTTGTTTTGCTTTCTTAAGTTGCACTCAAGTAGTTTCTACCGTGGTCCTCAAAGTCCTCCTCTGGCCCTGGCCACATCCCCTTTTGTGATCTGGTGCGTGGGAGAATTGTGCTCTGTCCACGTTTGCAAACTTATTTGTCCTGGACCCCCACCCCAACCCCACCCCACTTACAAAGCTGTTTACAGTCCGGCCTGGACTTAGCGACAAAGATGGATACAACACAAGTAAAAAACAGACAGGAAACTGATAGAATCTAATGTGATCATAGGAGTGTCCAGACAAAGAAATAGCCAGGATTCTTAGAGCACTGAGGTGATTACCCCAGAACTGGAACAAGGAAGACGTGGCCAATGACAGCTTTCTGCCAAACTGGCATTACATACTTGCTTTAGCATAATGAATGAGCCAGTGAACATTTGTGTCCTGTGGAAAATGGGTAAGAGTTTTGTGATATTCCTCTTAGATGTTATGCTAACTCATGTTAAATTGCAAATAAACAGTGATTTAACATTAAAAAAAAAAACAAAACTCTCATATGTGGATCCTAGCTACAGATGACTGGGCTTCTGCGTGAGAATGAAAATACTTAGTAGCAGAGGCCAGTAAGTTAAAAAGGAGATATAAAGGGAAGAGAAAGGAAAGGAGGAGGATACTTAATAGGTTGGTATTGTATATATGTAATTACAATGATTGTAATGGGGAGGTAATATGATGGAGAATGGAATTTCAAATGGGAAAGTGTGGGGGTGGGGAGGGAGGGAATTACCATGGGATATATTTTATAATCATGGAAAATGTTAATAAAAATTTTAAAAATAAATTAAAAAAAAAACAAAAAAACAAAACTCATGCCTCAGCCCTTACCCTCAGGCAGCAACAGACTGAGAGGTGGGTCCAATACAGCAACTGTCCATGCTCAGAAATGCGGAACCTAAACCTAGCAGGAAATTGATGAACCTAGTTATACGTTTTTCACTGGTTCTGTGTCCTGGCTTAGATTCCTCAGTTTTAATTTGGTCTTTTGAAATTTAAGCTGTGCCGTTTAGAGAAAGTTCCTTAACTCTTCTGATTTTCAGTTTCTTCACCAATGAAATGGGGCAGCAAGGCATAATAACAGAACCTGACTGGGCTGGAGAGATGGCTAACCAGTTAAGGTGCTTGCCTGCAAAGCTTAAGGACTCACGTTCGATTCCTCAGTACCCATGTAAGCCGGATGCCCAAGACACCCACTCTCTCTATATATATCTACCTCTTTTTCTCTCTCTGGAATAAATAAATAAAATAAAACATTTAAGAAAGGGATTTTTCAAAATAAGATTTAAAAAAATAGAGCCTGAAATAGGGCATCTGTTCAATGATTGCTGGCAGTAAAAATTAATTATTTCTAACATTCATAGCTGAACTGATTATAGGCCTTCAATAAATATAAAAAAAAATCAGATTCATTATTCAACACCTAAAATGGAAGCCAGAACTGTTTTTAAAAGTCAGATGCCTTATTATAAGACTGAGAACTGAGTAGAAAAATATGTGAAACAGAATGAAAGGCTTTCAAAAATTTTCCCCATCATGGACTTAAGATAACCTTTCCCCTAATAACTATAAAACCATTATATAGGTATTAAAATACATGAACAAGAAAATAAACCATTAATTCATATTTCTTTGGAAATTTATGACATAGTCTAGAGCTCTGTAAGCCCCTTCTTAATAAAAAGTAAAAATAATGTAAATGAGATCTTGCTAGTAATATTTAACTATTAAGAAAACAAACTTTGAAAGACCTCTGGTCCCTGGGGAATGACACCTACTAGCAATTGGCTTACTGGGTAGAAGGTAATCTAGAAATTGTTCCAAGAGGCCAGTATTTGTTATGCTAGACAGAATGTAGGGTTTGAAAGTAATAAAACTCTTTATCTTAAAAGATATCTCATAATTAAGATTTTCAGTTAAGTAAGGTTGACCTTTCCCCTCATAAGAAGGTTTTGTTTATATAGAGATAGATATTAATATAAGATACTCCAAGGGCCAATATTGAAAGGCTGTTCAAATTCCCCCTTCTAGGATTTCTGTCTTGTGGGGCAAATTCTTCCCCACTGAAAGGTCAGAATTTGGCACTTCTAGCCCAGGTTACTAAAGGGCCCTGAGCCCTGCTAATAGGGTATTGACAGGGCAGATGCTTGGGAAGGAGTGTGGGCTCTGACCCAGACTGCATGCTTAAAAGATGGCGAACTTAGAACTGCCTTCAGTTTTAAAAAAATATTTATTTATTTATTTATTATGATAACGGGTCTCACACAGTTCAGGCTGACCTCAGGCTGAGGTTGACCTTGAACTTTGTTTTTATATTTATTTATTTGAGAAAGAAAAGAGAGACAGAGACAGACAGACAGACACACACACACACACACACACACACACACACACACATACACACACAGAGAGAGAGAGAGAGAGAGATTGAGAGAGAGAGAATGGGTGCTCCAGGGCCTCCAGGTGCTGCAAACAAACTCTGGATGCATGTGCTACCTTATGCATTTGACTTAGGTGGGTCCTGAGGAATTAAACCTGAGTCTTTTGTCTTTGCAGGCCAGCACCTTAACCACTAAGCCATCCCTTCAACCCCTGCCTTCAGTTTTCATTGGTTTGGTACAGAGCTTTCTGTTGTGTTCTGTGGGACACAGCAGCATTTTGGCTGTGCTAGGTTAAACAAAGTTAAACACGCAATGTTGCAGGATTTTGCGCAACCTCCAACATGGTCATGAATCTTCCAGAGAGATGCTCCCACACTTCCTCGGCTCAGAAGCCTTCTTCACGAAGCATCAGGCAGGACCAGGTTTTCCAGGACACACTTTGGAAACACTTCTGATAATACTTTGGCTGCATTGTGAGAGCATCAGTCAGCCTACATCCTTTTGAATAGCAGCCATTGTCCCAAGGAGATAGTCTGAACTTCTGGCCTTGAACCATGTGGATCTGTAGTAAAGTTATGAGAGGAAGGGAATTATTTAAAGCTTACAGATTCAGGGGAAGTTCCATAGTGGCAGAAGAAGTCACAAGTCCACCCAGAGAGAAAAAACCACCCCGAGCACCATAGGCAAGCACACACTGGGAAAGTGAGGCAGAGCTCAAGCACTCTGCATATCTTTAGGCTATCTGCCCCAAACACACTTTAGGGCAGGACCCTAGGATCCACTCACAGTGACCCCTAGTTACAAGCTTGAATAAAACCGAATCTATTGGGGAACATCCATTCAAACTACCACAGGCTCCCGTTGAACTCTCCAGCCTCAGCGTCATCTCCCTCATCACAGTCCTGTGAGGGAACGAGTGGTGGGCTTTTCTGGAAAAGCTTTCTTTCCAAACATGCGATGTTCCACTTGTCCCTGCACCCAGTCCATCTTGGTCCCGTCACAGCATCCACTGCCTTGATCCACTAAGTTGATGTCATGTCATCTACACTGTGATGTTGGATGCTTGGTGCCACACACACACACACACACACACACACACACACACACACACGGTCATAAATATATCTGAGGAATTGTTGAAATGATAGATATTGCCAGACAGTTGGTGAGGACTTCAGGAATGCCCGGGCACCACTCTGTTATGGATTTATAAACATTTGCTTATTTGCACACAGGTGCCAGAGTTCCTATGGTTCCTTAGTCACCAAGGTGCTCTTCCAGGGTATAGTCATGAAGGCAGGTCTTTTGCTCCATGGCTATAGGGAAGGGGTATGTAAACGAGAACTTGTACAGCAAGATCTCTTTCTTGTCACTGGGGCACTTGGGTCCTGTTAGATATACATGGGCAGTTGACAGAATTGGCTAAAGGACAAAGAATCTGATTTACTTCTTGGAACTACCAACTGTGGCTCAGGGCCAGAGCTCTGGGACAGCCTGTTGCAGGTGCTTATTCGTCACATCCTTCTCTGGTTGGCATCCAGAGAGCTGTCATCAAAGTCTGATATAGCCATAGTCATTTCTTTCTCATTCCTGCTATGACATCTCAACTTTTTTATTTCTTTTTTTTTTTTAAAGTAATTGTGTGTGTGTGTGTGTGTGTGTGTGTGTGTGTGTAGATCAGAGAGCAACTCTTTGGTTGGTCCTTCTCTTCCATTCATTTGAGGCTGGGTGTCTTGTTCATGGCTCTGCTCATGAGCTTCTGAAAAATTCTCCTCTCTCAGCCTCCTCGCTATAGCCTCACTGGAATTACAGAAGCCTTCCATAACTTCTAGTTTTCGAGAGTGGTCTTGGGATCTGCACTCAGCTACTCATTGTTGCTAGTCAAATACTTTATCCACAGATCCCTCTCCCCAGCTTTTTTGAAATTCCTTTTTTCTACTCAAGAACCACAACATTACTAATGAGCATACCTCTCCCATCGTGAAATTTTGTTTCATCACAGACTCATATATAAAACAAAATGGTCATGTTATGCATCCTAGGTCATGAGATAGGGCTAAAATCACTTTCCTAGATCTTGGCTTTCCCTAAGATTCTCAAGGAGTCACTGAGCATGGTGACCAATAAAACTGGAAGTCTTGTCAAGATACCTCAGGAGAGTCCAGAAAGACTTTTGCTTTGGTTGACAAAGATGCTTTGTGGTGGTTTGAATTGATGTTCCCCCCAATAGATTCAGGGGTTTCTTAAAGGTTTTAATTTAGATCTACAGCCACCTGGCTGGAGGAGGTGTCACTGTGGGAAGATCCTAGGGTCCATCCCTAAGGAGTGGGGTGAATTTGGAATTCCAGTCTAAAGACATGCAAAGTGCCTGAGCTTTGCCTTTAGTTCCTGAAGTGTGCTTGCTTGCTTTTTGAAGGGGCCTTTCTCTTTTTTACAGTGGACCTGTAAAAGGGGCCAACTTGTTCTGCCATTATAGAACTTTCTCTAGATATGTAAGCTTCACCTAAATCACTTCCTCCCGTTATTGTGCCTGGTCTAGACGTTCATCCTGGTGACCTGAAGCTACCTCCCACATCTCTAGAGCAGATAAGCGTTGCTACTTCAGGGTGCCTAGCCTACAATGGCTCAAGGCCCCCATCTTGTTCACTTTGTGTTTCTTTATTGTCATCAACCTGCACAATTAAGGTGGGGTTTCCGACCTCAAGTGTGCACAGTGGAGTATGCAAAGTTGGTTTTCTCAAAGTCTTCTCTTTCCATCACACAGCTTCGTGGTTCTTCCTTTCCCTACGTGGCAGCCTTTGAACGTGTGACCACCTTTCCCGTCATCTTGAAGAGATGTGCCTTTCTCTCTCTCTCTCTTTTTTTTTTAAACATTTTAATTTTTTTTTATTTATTTGAGAGCGACAGACACAGAGAGAAAGACAGATAGAGGAAGAGAGAGAATGGGCGCGCCAGGGCCTCCAGCCACTGCAAACGAACTCCAGACGCGTGCGCCCCCTTGTGCATCTGGCTAACGTGGGACCTGGGGAACCGAGCCTCGAACCGGGGTCCTTAGGCTTCACAGGCAAGCGCTTAACCGCTACGCCATCTCTCCAGCCCTCTCTCTCTCTTTCTTATGAACAGTCAATTTTTTTTTTCTTCCAAGTATATCCACCTCGTGCACTAAAATCCAATAGCAAAAGATACCACAGCCATGATAGCTCCATTTGTGTTTGGGGAGCACTTGAGTATAACCACAAAGATCGTTGGTCCCCCAAAGGGAAAGATGCAAATTCCTGTGCATTTTCAGTTTCCTTTCATGATAGGCAAGCTATATCCAGAGTCATAAGAAAAAGCCAGAATGAGAACCAGGGTCTCAGAAGGGCAGAGCCGGGCTTCAGATTCCCCGGTTTCTTGCCTCTGTAAATCCAGGTGCAGAGTCGCATGGGTGAGGCAGGCAGGTAGGCTAGGAGGGGGAAGCCCAGATAAGGTCCCCTGAAGACAGAAGAGTGCATGCAGTCATAGCTTCCTATCTGTGGCGAAGTCATGCTCTTCTTGAGTTAGTAGACATTGCTGGAGAATATGTGAGAAAGATAGGGGCAACTTGGGTCCTTCTTTTTTCTTATAATTTCATTTTCTATATGTTTTTGGAGAAAGAATGGATTCCTTTTCTACAGGAATAATTCTGTTTATTTTTCTGACTGAAACTATGGGAAGTTTTGATTTAGGAGTTTGTATATTAACTAAATGGCCCTCAGGAAAAACAAAATACAACTCCAACAAGATCGCTTCACATTGGTTTTACTAGTCATAGCCTCTCCCCATGATTATTAATATTTAGCTGCTAATTTTTTAACCAGTTAACCCAGTGGTCTTTAAAGATATGGTTTGCCCACATAGACCTGATTAATTGAAGAAAAATATAGCCTCTGATCACTGACATTATGAGGCTAGAAATAGCATCTATGCTAATCTGCAATGCCAAGAAATGAAGATGGTTTAAATCAGATCTCATGACTAATGCATAAGATCCAAAGTTCTTTTATTCTTGGCTATTTTTGAAAACTGGGGTGTATTTTTACCCTAAAAACTAATTCTATACGATTTATCGAGATAATACAAAATGCTTTACAATGAAGACGAGGCCAAGAAAAATCCATGGCCAAGATCAGTATGGCGTACTGATGATCATGGAAGTGTTTGCATTTTCATCTTCACACAATTATCTAAGCAATGGTGTAAGTCCAGATCCTAGGTATTTTCTATTTCTTGTTGTGCTCAGATACTCGCTGTCTGGAAAGATAATTTGCCATAATAAAATGAAAGTTTAAATTGCTTTCCTCGGTCGCTACTCTAATTGTACTTATTGTGAATTCACTGAAATAGAAAGAAATATATCCTGCAGTAAAGTAAAGCTTGTTATTTTTGCTTGTTTTTGTTTTGGTCATGACAAACTGTGAAATGTTGTGTTTTTCCTATAGTTCTAGGCCATGAAATCTGCAATCTTTCCACTTGATTTACGAAGGACCCTTAATTACCGCTGTCATTAGCACCTAGTGTTCAAAACAGTCTGTTAAAACCTACTGTTAGCCTCACCTTCAAGTCCCTGCTTGGTTTATTTTAATTTTTTTTCCAAGGGCAAGTGAAACAATAATCGTCTTAATAACAACAGTCATTATGTACAGCGAGTTAAACAATATTCCAAGTTGTTGGTTTTTTTTTCCTGCTTATTTCTGTTCATTTAGAATTCAGTGTTTGGGGAAAGCCTGTCTTAGAGTTTGAGCAAGTGTGTATGGAGCAGCAGATTATCACAGAGAAGGATTTTTACTATCTGGGTTTTAAAAACAAGTCATTCATTTGGCTTTTCCTTTCCACATGGACGGGTCTGGTGGCTGCCGAGGGGAGCGGCAGGGTTTCTGCCTGATCATGCACACTTCTGCAATAGAACGCATAAATACATAACAACAACTTGGGCTCGCTGGGTCCCTTCAGAATAAGGGAAATCCAGCCAGGCGCGTTCCCGAGCATCCTGGCGCGCTCCCGCGTGCGCGGCGCGGGATGGACGGACGGACTCACGGACGGACGGGTGGACGGGGTTGTGGCGGGGGCGCACGCGCACACGCGTCCCTACACACAGGTCAAAAGTTGATTCATTCCAGAGATTTCCCACTCCCTCCCCAACAGCCCCCCCCTCCCCACCGCCGCCCCCCAGAATCTTTCTTTGCTCTGGTTCTGGAGGCCTGGGGTTAGTAGTAGCTGGAGAGGTTGGGTGGGGGGGGGGAGAGTGGGAGGAGCGGGCCGGGAGGAGGGCGAGGAAGAGCCGGGAGGAGGCGGGACCCACAGGGATGCCGCGCCCCGGTTCCTGCCCGGGGAGAGAGTCCGGGCCGGGTTTTGCGCCGGGTCCCCGGGCTCGGCTCCCGGCCTCCAGCAGCAGCAGCAGCAGCAGCCGCAGCAGCCGTCGCCGCTGCCGTGTTTACTGAGCTCGCGCGTCCTGATATCACTCCGCTGGCATGGAGGAGGAGGAGGAGGTGGAGGAGCGCGAGGAGGCGGCGGCGGCGGCGGCGGCGAGCAGTTGATCATTGTGATGGTGGCGGCGGCGGCGGCGGCGGCTGCAGCCCGGGCGGAGCGCGAGGCGCTGCTCTCCGCGCGGCGGCGGCGTTGCTTTCGCCCGAGGACTTCGGCGATCTACTTTTGCACTCGCCTGGGCTGTTCCATGTGTTTGTTGACTTGCCCCCAGCCCGAGGATGATTATTCGATGATCTAGGTTCCTGTGAAATACAACTCAGCAGCCCAAGTACTTTTGAGAACACGGGGCGGCATAAACACCAAAACTTTTTTTTTTCCTCTCTCTCTCTCTCTCTCTCCCCCCTTATTTTTTCTTTTTCTTCCTTTTTTTTTTTTCTTTTCCCTTTTTCTTTTTTTGTGCTGGAAGGAAAATTGCACCAACCAAGCTTGCCGTTTTCCGATGCGGTGTGGAGGGAGTGTGCGTCGCGCGTGTCCGCACCGGAGGCATATGCTTGTGTTGTGTGTGTGGACACGGGGTGTTTTCTTTTTTTTCGGCACTTAGGGAGAAAACGCTTGCCGACCACCGGAAATCTCGTGGAATTTATTAGAAAATAATGGATTATAACAAGGAGACAGGCGAGGACCGGATCTCCCCCTTGAGTTGCAACCCGATTTGCTGCCGGCTCAGTTTGTTGTGATTCTTTTTGTTGATAGGTGTCTGATGGTATTCCGATAACACCCCCCCCCTTGCTTTTTTTTTTTTTCTCCTTCGAGCTTTACAGTTTGAAAAAAAAAAAGGAAACAAGAAAAAAACCCACCCCAAAATTTCTCCCCCCCACCTTTTATTTTTTCACCCCGTCGGGATCGCTGTTTCCATCCATGTGCTTGCGTCTCCCCCGCGTTCCACTTAAACTATTTTAATCCTTGGACCCAAGGAGGAGGCTGATAAGGGGGGGGGGGGGCTGTGGATAAAAAAAAAGTTCTTCCAAAATAGTGTGCCCGGGGAGCAGGATGGGGGATTTCGCAGCCCCCGCCGCTGCCGCGAATGGCAGTAGCATTTGCATCAACAGTAGCCTGAGCAGCAGCCTCGGCGGGGCCGGCCTCGGTGTGAATAATACTCCCAATAGTACTCCCGCTGCTCCGAGTAGCAATCACCCCGCTGCCGGAGGCTGCGGCGGCGGCTCCGGGGGCCCGGGCGGCAGCTCGGTCGTCGTCCCCAAGCACAGCACGGTGGTCGAGCGACTCCGCCAGCGCATCGAGGGCTGCCGGCGGCACCACGTCAACTGCGAGAACAGGTATCAGCAGGCTCAGGTGGAGCAGCTGGAGCTGGAGCGCCGGGACACCGTGAGCCTGTACCAGCGGACCCTGGAGCAGAGGGCCAAGAAATCGGGCGCCGGCGCCGGCGGCAAGCAGCAGCAGCAGCAGCACCCCAGCAAACCCCAACAAGATGCGGAGGCTGCCTCGGCGGAGCAGAGGAACCACACGCTGATCATGGTGAGGGCGCACTGGCGGCGGGTTTGGGGCGCGCGGAGCTTCTTACATGGGGGTGCTGAGGGGGGGGTGTCTTTGATTTGCACTGGGGAGGGGGGGTGGTGAGGTGGGATGAAGTCGAAGGGTTAACGTCAACTTTTTCTCAGGGAAAGAAAAAGAAAAGAAAAAGCTGTCGTCGCCGCCGCTACCTGTTAATCTGTCAGGGTTGTCAGATTTGGGGAGGAGGGGGCGAGAAGGGGGAGACTGCCAGTCACGACTGCGTGGGGAGGAGGGAGCGTCAGAGGCGCTGGAAAAAAGTTTCCTCCTCCCATTCTTAGAAACCGATTGGAAAGCGTGTGATCCTCGGAGTGGAAACATTGCTCCCCACATTAACCTCCGGCCTTTCTGTCGCGCGCCTCCCCAGATCGTTCCCCTTTCGCCCACCCATCTCTGCACATCCGCCGGGTGCTGGGAGAAAATTGATGTAGTCGCAAGTTTTGGGGCGGGCACCAGGCCCTCACCCCTTAACTGGGAGAGTGCCTTCTTTTCGCCCCTCCCCTCCTTCCTCCCCAGTTATAGTGCCTTTTGGGCTTGAGAAAGTCTGCGAGTTTTGTGAATGAACTTTGAAAGTGGGTGCGCTGAGAGCTAGGGGCGGCTCCGCGCGCTCGGGTGCTCGCGGGAGCGCGCGCGGATGCGGGGCGCGCTGCGCTCGCCGCTCCAGACCCGCGACGAGCCGGGCAGGTGGAGCGGCGGCGCGGGGTCCGTAGGGGGCCCGGAGCCCCGCCCCGCCCCTGCTACCGCCGCTGGACTTGGGACGTTCTCCCGGTCCTCTCGGACTCGCTCTCCGCCAACTTTGAGGGATCGCCTAACGATCCCGGAGGAGTGGAGGGGACCAGGGAGGAGAAAGAGGCTTAAATGGCCGAGTGGGTGGGTTCGCGGGAGGATGCGCAGCCAATGGCTTAAGTTCTCCGGGAGGAAGGGGCCGTTCCCACCCCCTAACCTCGAGGGTGGAATCCTTTCTCTTATCTCCTCTCGCTGGTTCTTCAGCTTTCCTCCCGGGGCGGGGATGGTGAGGGGAAAGAGGGGGGCCGGAAGCTCGGGAAAGGTGTCTGCGCTCCCTCCCCCACGGCGGCGAGGGGCTCGCCGCGGCGGGCTGGTGACAGTCTGCACGGAGCGCGCCCGCCCGCTCGCTCGCATCGGCGGCGCGGGCCGCCCTCCCCGGTGTGCGGTTTCTCCCACCGCTCACGTTGCGGGTCTCGGGAGCATCGAGGCGGGTGGGTGGGGGGAAATGGGTGGCAGTGTCGCCCAGGGCTTTAGCTGGGGCGCTTGGCGACAAAAGAGCTGGCGTGGGGGAGGGGAGGCCGCTGCGCTTGCTTCCCCCACCCCCCACCCCGCACGTGAAGAGGAACAATTTGTTTATCTTGGGTTTCAGGAATCCTTCCCTCCTCCGGGCTCGCGGAGGCCACGCGGCCCCTCCTCCCCGCCCGCCCTCTCTCCTTCCCTCCCTCCTTCCTCGGCGCGCTCCAGCCCGGTCCTGCCGGCTGCGCCTTCCTCCTCCTCCTCCTCCTCCCTTCTCCCTCCTCCCTCTCTCCCCTTCCTCCCGGTCCATCCCCTCCGGTCCGCCCTCCCCTCCCTTTTGGAACGCGGCCGTGGAGGAGGGATCGGGAGGCGCTTTGTCCGCCCGGCGGCCCTGCGCAGCCCCGGGGACCGCCCGGCTGGGAGGGGCGCTGCGCCCGCGGCCCTGCCCCCTCCCCGGCCACCGGCACAGTGGGAGGAAGGCACGACGGTCCCGGAGTCTCGGGGAGGGTTCTCGCTTGCAAACAGGAAGCCGAAAACCACTGACAACTAACACTGTAGCCTTTCCTGAGGGCACCCCGAGGCGGGGCGGGACTTGGGGACCCTTGCGGCACCCATGTCGCTCCAAGTCCGCGAGGTCTCCGCGTCCCCCGCCCCCCACCGCGCCCCGCTCCAGCCTTCCACCGAGCCTTCCTAGAACCCGAGGCGGTTAGAAAGCGGAAAGGCGTGGAAGGTTTCATCCTTGCCCATCCCCTTGCCCCTGTTCGCGTGTGCACACCCTACGCGCGCACACGCATCGCATCGAATTGGGACTTTGATTTTTCGTGACCCTCCTCTATTCACATCTCAGGGAACATCTCTGGACCCTAGGGGATCGATTGGGGGGGGGGGAGGTCTGTGGAGGCGCAGGGAAGGGTTCCTGAAATCCAAGATTAAATCTCAGCGACTGTGGAACAAAAGCTTAGTTCCCGGTGCTGGGTCGCTTTGGACGGTGGCAAGGAGTAAGAGTTGTCAACCTGAAGGTTCTGGTGTTTGGACTGTGTTCTTATTACCCTTACATGTGTGGAAGGAGGAGGGCGCGCCTGGGTGGCAAGACACCCGCAGGTGAAGTAAACCTGCATTCTGCTGTTACCTGGGACACAGCCAGCCCCAGCCAGAGCTTACTTTTTCATGAAAAGCTAAATGAAGGCAT